>NW_004955415.1:20984505-21031991 GCF_000276665.1 Chinchilla lanigera | reverse complement strand
AGTTTCTCAGGAAAACAAATAGACAAATAATAGTGAGTTACAGACAAAAGAGGTAGGAGATTATCAATAGTTGTTGTACTATACTTTGGTATCTTTAAAGTGGCTTCTAAAGAAAATAAATAGAGCTATACATGAGTGACCTACTGAATAATCATTAACTCTTCTCAATGGGTTATAGGAAACACATAATAATATACATCCATTTACAAAATAGCATAGGAACAATACAAACATTACAGAGTTATGATGTCTTTCTCTTGTTCAGATTTTTATTACTTCTTCCAATTACTTATTGATATGACCAAGACTGGCACTACTTTAATTTAAACGTGTGTGTGTGTGTGTGTGTGTGTGTGTGTGTGTGTGTGTGTCTTTTTCTTCTATTTTGTAAAGAATTGCAAATTTTTGGCAACTCCTCTTAGGGTCACCTTATTTTTTTCTTCATCTTTTTCTTGTAGTGCAATTTTTGAATACATAACTAGTTGATGTTTCTCCAGACTAAGAATCTCTGGATTTGATGTCTTTTCCCTTTTTCCTGTAAGGCTAAACTTCTCAAAACCAAAGTTCACATTTTTTAGTTTTGGCAGTTGCCTTTAGGGTAAAATCAAACTTTTTTTCTAACTACCTCTTGGTTTGTATGTTTCCCTACAACTCTGATCTAGTCCATCTTACTTTTGTATCCAAACCTCCTACTTGTCCTCCTGGCCATAAGTATTTTAAGGTATCTTTGTCCATTTTCTTTTGTAGCTCTTTGAGAATGCAACAGATTGCTCCATGAATGAACGAATTATGGAACACATGAAATGATCCCTCACAGACTGATAATCTTTCAGAGAAATTAGAAATAAGATTCCTATGAGGAGCAGAAGACTAAATAAATCATAACTGAAGCATGGCCTGCGTCAAAGAATGTGAGTATTCTCTTTTCTATCTTGAAATTTATTTTCAGTTGATTGTGTTTCCTTTGTTCACATTTTGAAAAGGGATCTAAATATTGCTTCTCTACTTAGTATTCCTGTTTGATTCTATATATTATCTGTTATACCTTGGGTGCTTATCTTATTTAATTGTTTCAATATTTTCCAGTTTCCTCTCTCTCTTGTAAAGAAGGAATAGCTCCAGTAAACCTTTTAAGCCTCTTACAATCTCCACCTACTTTTCCTGCTCGTTATTTTAGTATATGTGCTGCCAAAGTGAGCACATGCCTGCTCACTATTGAATGTCCAGGAAGAGGTGCATTTAATTTGAATTGAAAATATTCATAATAATTAATTGAGACATTGAGTTTCTATGTGCTTCAAATGCATTTTTTTTTTCTCTTGAGACCAGGTCTCACTATGCAGCTCAGGCTGATCTTGAACTCACTATGTAGCCCAAGCTGGCTTTGAACTCTCAGCAATCCACCTGTCTCAGCCTCCCAAGTGTTAGGATTATAGGCATGCACCACCATGTCCAACTTGAAATGTGCTATCTTATATAATCCTTATAACAACCATTCAAGGTATAAATCACCACTATTTTCATTTTACAGCAAGAAAATCAAGTGATATGGAGATAAATTACCCAGATGAAAATTAGGAACTGGTAGGACCCAGGTTTTGGACCCAAAATATGCAAATCAGAATTGCCATGGAAACCACTGGACTATGGAAAAGTGGTTGAGGTAAGACAGCTGGCAAGCATTTTCAGGAAAATAAAACAAAATATCAGGAAACAGTTGGCAGTGAGTATTTGATAATTGAAGAGAACCAGCCCTCTGCAGCAGTATGATGTAAACAGAATAATTTTTTCACTGCAGGTAATATTCTGTCATCTCTCTCTTTCTCTGTCCTTTTTCCTTCTCTCTCCCTCCTCTTCTCCCTCTCTCTAGCTAAGTGTGTGTCACAGATTATTGTTTCTTTTTTCCTCTCCTTTTCATGATTTTTCTTTGCAAAGTCACATTTTTTCATTTCCATCACCTTGCCAGGCTATGAAATAGACATGCAAGAAGATCTGCTCCCCTCCCTGGCTCCTGTAGCTCTGCTTCCATCTTCCCTGTCTTTTGAAAGACAGTTTCCATGAAGATCCTGCCTTTCCACATGGTCCAACAATGATAGCACCAATGTCAAACACTGAGCAAGTATGCTGTACCAGACGTGAGTAGGTGAGCTTTGCTACCAGCACCTTGTCTAGAAACCTTCCTTTTCTGGTGTAGGCATTCCCTCCCACTCCTGGCTTTAGCCTTTCTTGCTAGCCCCCTAACCCTTGTATTTTCATGTCATGTGTTTCCTTTGTTAAGGTTAGAATGGACCTTGCTAGCTGCATGATCATCATCCGAGATTATTTCTACCAGGCCAGGAAGGTTATAAGACGGCAGCCTGGCCACTCACCATAAACATCAGAGCTCAATTCTGTGTCTGGTGCCAAGACTTGCTATGATTTTTCTTGACCTGCAGCACATTCTAGTGAGTGCCTGGTTGGGAAGAGAATGAATGGAAGGTCACTCTAGGTGACTTCTCATCCAAAGGACTACCAACAGTACTCTTATCCTGGGAAACACTTCAGAGCCTTGAAATTTGGGACAGTATATTAACTTTGATGCCCAAGTCCTAAACCATCATTTGACATTTGGACTGGGTATGTTCTCTAAGGTTTAATGCCCTCTAGATTTGGGATGGCTCCTAAATAAAGCACACTAGCTCCTTGTGAAGTTAGGAGGGAAGGTAGGAGACTTGATGCAAGAGTGAAAAGACATTGCTCAAATTCCTATAGCATCTGTTTCTTTCTTCCACCTATGATTTGCCTTTGTCTTCCACCATTGTAATGAAAATTGGAAGAGGATATGTGGAGAGAAATATTATTATCATTATTTCTTCTTTTCTTTCTCCTGCAAGGTCAATGTAGCACCAGTCACATAATCTCACAGAACTATAGAAAGTCAAACATGGTGGTTTCCTTAGAGTGAATCTAATTCAAATCTCTATTTGACAGATAAGAAAAATGCAACTCAGAGAAAACCAGTGATTTTGCTAAGGATGCATGTTTCCTTGTGGCAATGGAGATATGAAATTCTAGCTTGGTAGACTTTGGATTCAGCAATTGTTTATTAAAAATCTGAGACTAGAAAGATTAAGCATGTGAAGGGCTGCAGGTCCTGAAATGCTGTATCCTTCCCACCATGAATTAGATAAGTGCTAGCCATTCTCCTAAATCACCATATCAATTCTTGAAGTGATTTAAAGAGCTTGGTCTGTGTGTCCCTCATCCCGTGCCAATGTGGTGTAAAAAAGGATGAACACACTCAAACTTTACTCAAACATCTCCTTCTCCAAGGCCTTTGTTCACTGATTTTTTAATGGACAGCAGCACCCTGCCCCTCCATGTTCAATATCTGTTGTTTGATTCTTCTCCATCACAAGTATAACCTGATCCATCACAAGTGTGTATATTCTGGTCACTTCTTTTTCTCAAATCTCAGAAAGAATTCATAGAAACTATACTTGAGAAGACTGGAAAATGTACCACATAATGCTTTAGGCTGTCTGGTGTGTACTTAAAGAGTAGTTCAGAAAAACAATGAGTTCTGGCAAGAAAGCAGAGACATGAGGAAAGAGAGAGAGAAGGCAAAGCAAAGGAAGGGACTGAAAACTTGAGTGAGTAGAAGATACCATGAGACAGCTCACTAACAAATAGGTGAACAGATTACCAGAGAACTGAGACCTGGGAGAGAACATTAAGTAGAAGGCAACCATATCAGTTAATAGTTTGCTGTGATAACGCTACATAAGAAACCACCCCAAACTCTGGATCAAAGCAATAAGATGTATTGAGCACATGTATCTGGGGTGAGGATTTAGCCTGGGCTCACTTAGACCCATTTACATTTTACCAGGCCAGTTAGTTGTTAGCTGAGTTTGGATGGCCTTGACTAGGAAAGTTGGGATGAGATGATTCTGCTTCTCCTACCTCGTCTACTAGAGGGTTCTTTAGGACATGTTGTCATTGCTTTAACAGACAAGTATTGAGTGAGTAGCAGAAACACATATGGCATCTCAGAATTTAGACAGAATTGACACAACGTGACTTCCACTATTTCCCTAGCAAGTCACAAAACCAGTCAGGGATAAAGGGATGGAGAAAAAGACTCCTGATATTACAGGAAAAGATTTAAACAACATGGATAGAGGACGGGTGAACGATGGGCTCCTAATCACGATCTATCACAGTGACCACAAAGATACTGTGGAATAGAGTCCAGGACTCTCTGGGAAACTCTCCACTGCCTCTTCTTAAAGGTGAGGCTCTTCCACGAAGGACCTGGGACAATATTTATTGATATACATACGGACAGTCACTTCTTTTAATACTGTCTTACAAACAGCTCATGACAGGGTGGTCTGCTAAGATAATGACTGAGGTAGGCTTCAGGCACAGTAAAATGAGGCCATAGGGAAAATGTAACTTGGGTCTACTTTGGCACCACCACCAGGATGACATGGAGAACAGATGTGCACATGGGTGAGAAACAGTCTTCCTACCTCAATTTCTAGAACTTTTCTGGGGTCTTGAAACATTTTTTAATTTTTTTTTATCTTACTCGACCTTAACCTGTAATAACTCAAACATGCCTCTTTATTCATTAATAACATCATGACTATTTCAGTCCTGAATCAAAATTGGAGGAGAAGACCCAATCATTTCCCATGTCTCCAGTGTGAGTGACACCAGAACACGCCCTGTAATCACTAGATGTCCCTCTGGCCATCTTGCAACCAAACCAAAAGCCAATAAGCTCCACCAGGACCCCTCAGTAACCCTTAGCTTGGCATAAGGCTGATCTTTATTCAGAGAAGAGATAAACTTCATGAGATAAACTTCTTTATCCTCATGCTTTTTCTAGGTGCAGCCCAAAATATATAAAAGGAAAAGCCAGGCTTGCTCATCTCCTATGACTGTGCAGGGGAATTCCACTCACACAGGGAACACCCTGTCCCTTCCTCCCACTTCTTCCACCTCACGGAAGAGGAGGAACTAGCCTTGGGGAAGAAGCAGGAAAACTGCTCCACTGTCTGCAAGCACATTTTCCATATCAATCCTAACTTCAGTTTCAGAGAGCTTCCATATCCAAAGGAGGCCCAGGGTTGGAGCAGCCCCACCATGTACTTCCTCTGCTCATAGGTAAAATGTTTATCTGCCTAAAGGGAAATGGCACATGCACAGGGTGACAGAGAGAACACGCACACTGTGGGCTGGCTGATAAACAGAGCCCATGCTCACAGCGACGGGTCATTTTCCATGGGCTGTTATCAACAGGAAATCTAACTGCAGCTAATGCAGCAGGAGATTTTTGGCCAGGCTCTTGAAACACACTTTTGAGAGCCCTTAAGATAACTGTCGCTCACCTTCCAGACTCATTCATCATTGGCAAGCTGAAGCTGTGCAGGGAGAAGGAAATGAAGGGGGGCCTTGGGATCCATGTCAAACAAATCACGCTCTTGAGCTGGCACCAAACTCAGGAAACGCCAATAAGAGACAAAATATATGCTGATGTGCCAAGTTAAATCCCAGCACTGTGATTGTGTATGTGTGTGTATGTGTGTGAGTGTGTGTGTGTGTGTGTGTGTGTATCAGAAAAAGAAAGTATTTGTGTATGTGGGGGAGAAGGGGAGGCAGAAAGAGAAAAGGAGAGAGAAAGAAAGAGAGTGAGAAAGAGAAAGAAAGAGGGAGAAAGAGGATCTAAAGGAAGAACATGGCTCCGTGATCAAAACCTTGAGACCATAACTCTCAATTCTCTCCTTTTACTTCCATTTCCAGTGAGAATTTATTACCCTGTCTGGGGGCAATAAGAATGAGAATGTGGGAGAGACCCCCAAGGAGATAAAGCTACAGAACCCCATGTCCCTGACTTCCAGAGAATAAGGTAGTTCTCAGAGGACTCCATTCTCTTCTGTGAGCTTTTATTCAAGCCTGATGTGGCTGTCAGGTTTCATAAGCGCCAGCCCATTTCCAGCCAGGAGTTTCCAAGTGCATCTAATTGCCCACTTTATCACAGGCACTATCAGGTAAATGGTGCTCCGCCTCCACTGGGCCTGCCTAAGCCTGACACCCAGGACTTGTCAGGCAATGGATCACAGAGCTGACTGGAGCCACTTGCCCTGAATTCTTGCATGAGGGTGACAGTAAATTATGATAATCTGCCAGGAAGATCGGAACACAGCTGTGTTACCGGATGTACCTCAGCGACACAAGGAAGGCTTTTAGGATGTGACTGGAGATGTGTCAGGGAGCTCTTAAGGGACAAAGAATCTCACTCCCCAGCAACAGCAGAGAGCAGTTATCCCCGGACATTTACTCTGCTCTTTGAGGACTCTTAGTGATCTATGCTAGTGTTTAAGTGGATAATGTTGCCTGACAATTGTGCGGTGGCAGGAGTTTAAACTGGGTTTCTGTCCATCTTCTCCAAACCACTCAGGAGCAGTGGGCCTCGGGCCCATGATCTTGGAGGAAGAACCCAGCAGTGAACAAGGCCAGGTGATTATTTGACTTTGGTCATGGGAAAGTGGTACAGAGTGCCAGAGCTGGGCTTCACAGCCAGAAGACGTGCACTCTTCACTTCACCAAGGTTTTCTCCACCTCCTTCCCCTCCCAAAGTGTTTTTTCCTAATAGTAGGAAATGTGAGTTCCATTTTGTACATGTGTGCTGTTTAGTTCTTTATGGGACTCATAGTAAAATTTAAAAAATAAACACAAAAAGCAAAAGACACACCCCTCCCCCCAAGAAACAAACAGGGAAATAACATTCTCATTTCAGCGAGTTTTCAAATGGAAAATCTTCAGCCTTTAAATCGCGGAAGAAAAAAGGAAGTGGTGTCCTAGGCACAGATGAAGTATACGCTGAACTGACACGGCTGCGTGACTCTAAGTGTGACAATATAAACTGTTCATTAAAGGCCTACTGTTTAATAGTTAAGGGTGCACAGCCAACATCTCCACTTGTAGATGCAAGATCGGTGTCAGAGATAACAGTGCTATTCAGAAAGTGGACAATGTAAGGAGATCAAGATTTGATTTGATTCTTACTACGATGATTTATTGGTTGATGATCTTGGGCCAGGTATTTAACTTCTCTGAGATTAGTTTTCTCATTGCAAAACACACATAAATACACTTAGTGAGTCAGGCATGGTGGCACACACCTGTAATCTCAGCACTCTGAAAGGCTTAAATAGGAGGATCACAAGTTCAAGCCTAGCCTCGGCCACATAGTGATCTGGCGACAGCCTGTCTCAAAACAAACAAACAAAAAGAAAATAGGGTGGGATGTGGCTCAGTGTGCAGGACCCAGATTTGATTCCCAGTACTTAAAAAACAAAATCTTAATTTGTAGGAAGAGGTAAGTGAGAAACTGGATGCTCAAGTACCTTATGTGCAATAAAATACCATATTTTAATCTGAAAAAACCCAGTACTTATTGAAATTTGTGTATGCACATAGGAATTACAAAAAAATGTTAGTATTGATTTTGTCGGTAGATAAATACATAAGAGAAATGTGCTGTGTGTGCGTAGTAGAGTATTATTCAGCTGCAGATAAGAATGAGACCTGGTTCTGTGCAGCAATACAGATGGGACCAGAGGGCACTGTGCTAAGTGAAATGAGCCAGGCACCAAAGACAAAAATACTGCATGTTCTTGACCATATGTGGAGGCTAGAAATGTAGGTCTCACAGAAGAGCAGCATAGGGGTCACTAAGGTTAGGAAGGAAGAAGAGGAGGGGGAGGTTGGACTAATGCAGTTATATAGGAAGTTCCAGTATTCTACAGCACACTGGGGCAATCATACTCCACAACAATTTACTACATATGTCGTAGACAACTAGAAGAGTGGAGATTGAAGTTTCCTAACACATAAGCAAAAATGAAAAACATTTAAGTAGGTGGAGGTGTTAATTATCCTGATTTGGTCGTGACATATTGAATACATGTGGTAAATCATCACATTTTACCTCAAAAATATGTGTCATGCCAATTAATGATATTTCTTGACAAAAAATAAAATGAAACAAACACTGGGGGTGAGGTAGACATGGTCATGGACAGTAGAAGGTCAAATTGTTTATTCATATATATGAATGTTTTTATATTCCTTTCTTCTAAAATTTATTGACTGCCCACTAGGCTTAAGAAATGTACAGCGTAATGATCAATGTATCATGTAGGGTGTGTGTGTGTGTGTTTGTGTGTGTGTGTATGTGTGTGTGTGTTCACATGCATACAACTATGAACAAGCTAAATTACAATATATTTTGATATATGCTATGACAAAATAATTTCACGATCCTATTTAATGATAGAATTTCCTGAAAGAGAGAGTCCAGAAACTTTAATATATACACCAAAGTTTACACCTGGAACTATTTATACATAAATGCCAATTTTTGGATAATAATGGCTCAACCTATAATAGCTTGGATAATATTTTCTTTCACTGTAGTTTTTGGCACTCTTGGAGATAAGTAAATAGATACATACACTGAAGTGATCAGGAAATAAGTAAAGATGAATTGTCCTTGTACGCATGCATGACCAGTAGAGGCAGGGTGGTTGACCACAATTAGAAGCAGCAAAATTTTTAGAAAAAAAAAAAACTGTGAATGGATGTGACACCTTCCTTATGTCATGGTCAATATTTCAAAGCACTAATAAAATGTCACCTATATTCAAATGCCTTGTGGAAAAATTGAAATAAATTGGGTGGTGTTTTTTGTTTTGTTTTGTTTTGTGTTGTTTTTTAAGATTCAGTGGTTTCTTTGCTGGTCACTCTCAGATTGTCTTGAAGTACATAGCTGATGCACTCTATCTTTTCTCAGCTCTGTTAGCTAAGCTTTTCCAAAAAGAATAATTATCATTGCTTTTGAGATGTACAACCTACACGATCAGGACTGAGAATTTGTGTGGATCACATGGAAGTACAAACACAGTTAAAGCACAATATTTTCTGTGCTCTACAGTAAACTTTCGTTTGAAGTTCTACTAAAAACTCATCTGGGTTCTTAGTTAAGATACCTCATGGGCATTATTTTCATGCTAAAGCAT
This sequence comes from Chinchilla lanigera, assembly GCF_000276665.1. NCBI lineage: Eukaryota > Metazoa > Chordata > Mammalia > Rodentia > Chinchillidae > Chinchilla > Chinchilla lanigera. Next base: position 21,022,917 of record NW_004955415.1, on the reverse strand, counting down.
AGACCTCCCTAATAGATTCCATGAATCCTGTCCTTTAGGAGCCCGGAATTTCATTGAAAACATTCCACTCCAGTCCATAACTGTCGGTGTCCTTCTTTACAGTTGTTAACACATCACCAAAAACACAATAACATGCCCAGAATGGACTCTTCAGTTTTTCAAGTGGTTTGAAAAACATTGTCCTTTGATTCTTTTACGAGAGTGCCGTAATTTCTTGGGGTTTCCCAGCTGCTTTTTGATTGCTGGCCCTGCCAGTCCCTCTTCCCAGGCAGAAACTGGGATACTTGATGGTGGTTGTGGTAAATTAATAAGAGGGGAAAAATAAACAGAAGGCTCTTTTCCCATGTGTTTTTTTTAACTTTGCAAATCTGTTCACTGTACAGTTAATTTGGAGCTTGCAATGCAGGAACCCTGTCTGGCTTCTCTAATTCATCATTCTGTTCTGATGTTGTTCCTTCCTTCAAGAGCCCACAAGTGGGGCTCACAGCAGGCAAGGGAACGAATGGCCCTCACTCCAGGTTCCCACATTCCTCCAGGACATCTGGGCTGGATGCAGGCAAAGCAAAATTGTCTAAGATTTTTACCATCCAGTCCCATAGGTTTAATATCATCTAAATTAGTGGTAGGAGAACATTTTCTATAAATAGTCATGTAGTAAATATTTTTGGCTTTGCAGGCCATATGGTCTCTATCACAATTACTCAGCTTTGCCTCTGTAGCATGAAAATGACCATACATAACACGTAAATGAACGAGCGTGGCTGTGTTCCAATAAAGCTTTATTTATGGACACTAAAACTTGAGTTTCATATAATTTTCATGTGTCACGAAATATTCTTTTTGTTTTGACTTTTTCCCAATCATTTCAACATGAAAAAGAATTCATAACTTTCAGTCCCGGACAAAAATAGACAGTGACTGCATTTAGTCTCCATGCCATAGTTTACTAACTTCTAGTGTAAATGTTCGCTTCTTGAAATGGAAGCCTCAAACCAATACCTGCTTTTTGGAACCCACACTTGGTTACTGGTGTTCCTACTAATTTATCTTCAAAATCTTTCATAATCCAATGTGAAAGTTGTGACTCTTCTGTGCCGTTTGTATCCATGGCTTTCCCATCACTGGGGCAAAATGCAAGACACCCACAAGTTAAAGAGAGAGAGATGTAGTCTGAAATTGTCTGGCTTCCAGGCAAAAAGGCATGGTGGAAGGGCATAACCAAGGAAAGCTGCTCATCCCATAGCAGTCATGAAGCAGCAGAGAGGGGAGGAGCCAGGGACAAGAATACACTTTTCCAAGACACACCCCCAGCAACCCACTTCCAACCAGGCTCTGCCTCCTATGGCAGTGTCATTCAGTCAATGTCAGAACTCATCCATGGGTGAATCTACTGATGAGCATAGCACTCCCCTAGTCCCCTCACCCTCCAAACACATAAGACTTTGGGAAGATGTTTCAGCTGTAAACCATAACACATCACTTCTCCTGCCCCAAGTCTTCCCCATTTGAGAAAAACATTTTCATGTCCTTCTTGTAGTGTCTAGAGTCAAAAACACTGCTAAATATCCTTGAGTGTTATTTTTTATAAGCTACATCTAGTGTGTCACAAAATTCTGTGGCTAATATTTCTAAAACATATTTCTTTTTTTTTTTTTATTTTCTGGTACCGGGAATTGAACTCATGGCCTCACACTTGCCAGGCAGGTGCTGTGCTGCTGAGCTAAATTCCCAGCCCTTTAAAACATATTTCAAATCTGTTTAAATTCTCTTCAACTTGTCCAGACTACCTGCTGCGGTCTGGATGTATATGTCCTCCAAGATCATGTGCTATATGCTTGTTCTCCACTGTAGCCATGATGGCAGGTAAAACGCAATGAGAAGTGGCTGAGTTGGATAAGATTTTGAGGATGGGGCTCCCATGATTGTATTAGTAGTCCAATAAGAAGGGCAAGAGAGACAAACATTTGCTTGCCATAGTGCTTTACTGCAACTTGATGTGTTTCTGTTACGATGTTATGTGATAGTCATAATGCCTCCACTAAATACCAGCACCTTGATACTGGGTTTCCCAGCCTCCAGAAGAAGGAACTGAATCCACTTTTATTGTTTATAAATTACCTAGGCACTGGGATTCCATTATAGCAACATAAAACTGAAATGCTGTCACATCTATTACTTATTTCATTCCTAAGTTCCTAATTGAAACTTCCTCTTTTCTGTCTTTTCTGTTATCTAAATCTTTGCAAAGTGAGTTAGCATCATTGCTTCTAAGATACATGAAGAATTATTGATAAATAATGACACTATCTGTAGGTAGAATGGAAGTTTTCACTTACATCCTCTCTTGGTCCATTTTGCTATACAGTACCTGAAAGGAAGTTTCTGAAGCATTGACTTATATAATCACTTTGATGGACTCCTTTTGTTCTGAAAAATGATGCAAATGTCTAAATTCTGTTCTACAAGAGAAAAACTCTACACTCCCCTAATGTCCTCACCCCTTCGGGCCATACTTACCCTTATCCATATACTCAGCCCAACAGTTGGCCTCTTTCCTGTCCCCACATAGGTCACAGCTTCCTAGATCCATGTCTTTTCCCTTTTCTTCACAAAGGGGTCTTTCTCCAGGTCCCTGCGTAGCTGGCTCATTCACATCCTTTAAAATTCTACTCTATTGCTACTTCCCTGACTCACCACTCTATTCAAAGTAAGCATCTCCATCTTCTTCAACTTGATTATCTCCTTCATATCTGTATCCTCCAATCTAACAATTTTTCTTGCCTTTTACAACCAGTTCTTCATACAGTTCCTATACAGAATGTAAGTGATGTTGAGGATAGAGAATTGTCTATTGGATTCATGGTATCCAAAGGTGAGGTAGCACAGGGTCGCTACTTAATATGTATTAAAATGGATGCAGGGGCTAGGGATTTAGCTCAGTGGCACAGTGCCTTCCTGGTAAGAGCAAGGTCATGAGTTTGAATCCAGATACCAGAAAAAAAAAAAACAAAAAAAAATGAATGCAACTAGACACCATACTCATAAGTGAAATATATCATGTGTAAACACTGTATTTTCTCCTTACTGTAAGAACCTGAAAGAGTAAAACAAATCCAAAAGGTGCAATAAATACTGTGAAAGGGAAAGAAACTGCTCAAAGAGAAGGATCAACTGGGATGAGGGAAAGGAGAAAAGAAAGAAAGAAGGAAGGGAAAAAGTATATATATATATATACACAGGATAGCTGGGATAATTGTACTGCTAATTTTTACTGGTCTATTGAATTAACAGTTAATGCTTACATTTTTTTTTCTTCTTTTTAATTTTTTGACCAATTTTGCATGCTTATATCTGATAATCTTAACAACTAATTTGGAAACAACAATATGCAATATAACAACTACTGTTGAATTTCTATCATCTTGTTTAGTGAAATTCTGTATCATTTCTAATTTTTTTCATTATTTTTTATTCTCTTTAAAATAAAAAAGAATCAAAAAAGGTGTTGAATGAATTACCTAATGAATAAATTGACCAATTAAAACTTTAGACTAATCCTGGAACACAATTTTAAAAGTAAATGCAAATTTTAAAATGAAATATAAATTACACCGAGAAATGCATCTATCACCGCAGTTTTCGTTTTAGTTTTACAGCTTTGTTACATTTTTCAGTTTTTCCACAAGAAAAAAGTCATGAGTTATTTTTGCTATTTGAAGTAAAAGAAATGAAAATATTAATAAAAGGAAATCTCATCCTGAAGAAATTTTTGTCTTCAATTTTCTAAATCGTGCCCTTGAAATCTGCGTGATTACATTGGAACATTGAAATGCTTCAATGTCTAAGGTAAACAGAGAGAGGGTAATATACCACCAGGACGCTGGTACTGAGAAAAGCTGTTCAAGATCAATTTACCTCTCAGATGGAGCTCTGGGAAAGCCTGTGGGCATTCTGACTGAGGAACTATATCTTCTCTGTTGAGTTACACATATCTCTATCTTTTTCGTTCTGCATTTCTAAAAACATCATGTAATTTGAAGGATAATTAGGCAACAGAAGTGGTTTTAAAATGTGTAGGGCTGAGGACTATGGAATGGGTTGAAATCCTGATTGTTTTTGTGGCATTTGTAAGATTAACTCTGAGTCACAATTCCCTTTTCTGTCAGAAAGCCAAAGTAATTTTTCATTAGAAAATATATAGATAGATAAAAAATAGAGAATATATATATTCTCTTTTTCTGTCTCTCACTATACATAGTATATATTCTGTTTCTTTCTATATATTCTATATATTCTCTCTGTATATTTTATCTATATATTCTATATATATATTGAAAATTACAATGCTATTTATTTATAAATACACACTACAGTATGTAACATAGACTAACTATATAACAATAAAGTATCAATTTATGTATCATACATATCATTTTTACTATTTTTTCAAGGAAAAAGATCCATGATGCAGAAACGTCTCATATATTGGATGAAGGAAGAAGGAAAGGAGAGGAGTGAGGGGCAAAAGCAGAAATGAGAGAAGAGAAGGTGAGGGGAGAAAAGAAAAGAGAAGGAAAAGAAAGGGAAAGGAAACCTATGTTGAGAAAGTTCAATCTACCCAGGCTATCATAAGTTCCTGAAATAATTCATCTTTCTCACCATGTTTAGAATCCTTGCTCAGCCTGGAAGCCAGTACGTACTACATTTTACTGCAATAGCCAATGGCTTCAAAAATCCAGCAACATTTAACTGCAAGACTTATACAGATTACTTCTTTTCCTTGTATTTGGACTATAGAAACTGTGAATAGATTGCTTAGTATGTACTATTTACTCTGGAATAGAAAATGAAGCAGTGGCCTCGCTTTAGGACATATCTTCTTTTTAGTAAGTAAAATGCAATGGATAAATCATAAATAACTATTAAATCATGGCTCATGTTACTTGTTATGCCTTAGATCTAAAATGTGTCCCAAAAAGTTCATATGTGTGGTGAATTAACTACTAGTCAACTTATAGCACCCAACTGAACTGAATCAGCATGGTTCTGGGTATGGCAGGCCCTTCTGAGGATTGTTGCCAAAAGCATAAAGGAGAGCTGGAGGAGAAGATGGTGTGTTCTGATTCTCCTGGAGAAGCTTATCACATTGGCTTTCCTGATAGGAACTCAGCTATTCTCTTGATCGGAGGAGCTTGGAACCTTGCCCTTACTGAAAATGCCTCAGTTCTTTTCAGGAAAGCTCTGGTCCTTACTTTGAGCATGGCTTTCCTGGCTCCAGTGTAGATCTCTCAGCCTCCTGGTACAGATCCTTCAACCTGCTGGCTCAGACTGTAGCTTCCACCACCAACTTTTGGGCCTTCCCAGTGCAGATCCTTCATATAGACTTGCATGAGACATTGTTGTGGGCTCTAGGCCTCCAGTTGGACTCATGGAGGACATTGTCAAGAGCTTGAGGTCTTCATCTGGACTCATGTAGAGCATTGTTGTGTGATCCAGGCCCTCAGCTGGATTCTTTGGGTCTCTAGTGTGTGGACAGATCTCCTGCACTCTTTTGCATTTGACTTTTTGGGTGAATATTATAAAATAAACCTATAAATTATGCGTCTTGTATTAAATCTATTCCTCTGTAAACCCTGACCACAACAGTGTGTCTGGAATGTGGTTGAGCCATGCCATCAGGGCTCTGTATTCATCAGTGCATTCATCCATTGATGAGTTCCATAGCTGAATCTGTTGTTAGGACGTGGGACCTGGAGTCACTGGAGGGGTATGCTCTTGTCCCAGGTGCCCTCCTTTATTCTGTGCTTCCTGGCTCTCACAGGGTGAGCAGCTGTCCTCTGTAATGCCCTCCACCATGCCATTTCTTGGAGCCAGTCAAGCAGATAGAACCCACTGAAAAGTGTGCCAAATAAATGTCCCCTTTAAGTTGTGGGTGAGAGATAATGTGTCTCAGTGATGGAAAGGGACTAATATATATAACTTTACAGTCACTCTATTGGTGAAAGATAGAAAGATCGACAGAGAGTAGTGGTATCCCTGAGCTCAGAGTGTCCCCTCTGAGGAAAGTTACTGAGATTTACACAGCAACAAGTAAAGACTTATAATTCTTTTATAAGAGAGGGCAGAGTTAGTGGGTATAATAAATTAATAGACCATACTAACCTGCATTTTTGCTAAAATTAACAGAAAAAATTATAAGAATATTTTTAACATTACATGGATTGATTCTTTAACCTGAAATAAACCCATATTCAAAGACAAAGCATTGCTTTCTGATATTAATGGGCTCAGATATTTTGTGTAATGGAAAATGCTGAATTTTTAAAGTAGTAAATGAAATAGTATAGTCAGAGCACAGATGCCAGTGGTGGATATGGATTTGGTAAGCTGGTCAGATAGATGGATTTAGGGTTAGACTGATGTGCCTAGCAAATGCTGATCACCATTCTCCTCAGACAGGAGGTCAGCTCTCACAACTGTGGTCAGCATGATTGCATTACCTTGGCTAAAGGTCTCCTTTAGCCAAACTGCAATGTATTGATTAAATATTTGTCCCAAGTTTATTAGATTTGGGTCACCCTGTGTTATTTGGCTTTATAATTATCATATTGAATATGTCTCTACATGCATTCAATCATCAGAAAATCATGGAAAATTCCCTTTCCTTCATACTACTCATTTTGTCACCATAAAAATTAAATAACCTATGTTAGCTCTATCAGTGGTAGCTCTCTCATTGGTCAATAATTGAGTCTGGCTTTAACCCACTTAGAAGTGAAACATGCCAAAAGGTACAAAGTTTCAGTTACATGGGATGAATGTATTCTGGAGATCTGTTGTAAAGCCTGGTGACTTTAGTGAATAACAGTGAATTTTACACCTGCAAATTGCTTAGGGAATAGACCTGAAATGCTATCTCCACAAAAAAGTACTGAACATGTGAGATGGTAAATATGTTAATTAGTTTGATTTATTCATTTCACTATATATTTCACAATGTATATATATAAAATCACATTTATTGTATAAGTATATATGGTTTTATTTGTTAATTATAAGTTACTAAATCATGAGAATATGCAACAGGTATTCTCATTCTCATTTTTAAATAAAGAAATTAACAGTCGTGGAGTGACACCTTGTCCTATGACCCTGAATAAGTGGAAGACAAGCATGGTGCCCAAGATTTTTCATGAAGACCAAGGCATTAGTCTGACTTGGTGCTTCAGGGTCCCTGCATTCCACAGTGGCGGAAGGGTTGGAAACTTAAACAATTCCATCCCAGAAAAGTAACAGATTTTTGAATGCAGAAGTAATCCACTGATTTCCCTTCAGATAATTCATTCTAACAAACTCTCTTTTTATTGGTGCTGGTGTGTGTGTGTGTGTGTGTGTGTGTGTGTGTGTGTGTGTGTGTGTGTTTTAAGTATCTGTTTGGCAGACAATACAATTCAGTTAGCCTAAGCTAGTTCAAACCCTTAGTTAAGAATGAGTAATTCTGAAATAGATTATTGAGGCACTTAATTTTTGAGTTTCTTAATTCAATGTAACAGTAATTTACAGAGCAAATTAACAAGTCCCTTCAGTAATAACATGCATGCTCTATATAGATTATAAGGATCAGAAATGATGAAATGAACCTCACACAGATGTAGGCGTTTTCAGGTGTGAACAACTACAAAAGCATGACAGTACACGTGGAATATTTATCTCCAAAGCAATTTACTTTGCATTTGGGTGCAAAGTAGTTAAATACATGCAGAAAAGAACAGAAAAGGTACCGAGAATTACATGTAAAAACTGCCCATCTGTCTGCTTCTTGGAGCAGAGTCACCAATTTCTCATGGGGACCCCAAGAAATAAACTGACGTGTTAATGGAAGTTACTGCTATCATACCAGCAGAACATAGAAAGCAGATAAGCAGTTGAGAATATTTCTATGCTTTCCTATTTTTTGCATGTTGCCATCCAAGGAGGGGAAAAGGGGGATCAGCAATAAGAATAAAAATCTTAAGAAACAGAAGTGTTTCCAAGCACTTCTAAGCCACTTGGGTCTCTTGGCATATTAGTATTTTTATTTTTTAATAATTATACCAAAATTTCACAGAGCTGAAAAGGGAAGCTGCTAGGCTCCATGGAGAGCACAAAGGGTAAAGTTCACTTTTTAGTTGAGAATTCAAAGCAATTTTTAAAAGAGAAACTGCTTCCAACATCAGAGGGGTGGTCCCTAAGGTAAGAATGAAAGTAAGTGTGCCTATTCCTTCAAGAAGAAAATGTACTGAGTACCTAATACACACCAGATTCTGAGGATATCAAAATAAGCAACGTAGGATTCAATGAGCAGACCACAACATAACGAGTAATCCACTTTCTGAAACACACTGAAAAACTGTCTTATATAAAATTCCTTCATCCAAATTATTAATTCATCAAAACTTACTTTTCATGAATGACTACTATGTGAGATGCAGTAGATTGATTATGAAAAATAATCAAGGAGGAAATGAAAATGAAAAGAATGATGTGATGCTACTTTTATTGGGGGGCTGAAATTTAATAAAAACAAACATAATGCTAATTTCTAGAAGATCTGTGGAGCAACAGATCCTTTCATTCCTTGGTAATAGGAACACAAACTGGTATAACCACTTTGGAACAATTTGGCATTTCCTTACCAGCACTAGCTCCCCTAGGTATTCACATGCAAATGTTTAGGACAGCTTTTCCCAGTATCAGTCAAATGGAAAGCAACCAAGGTGAGTGGATAAGAAAGCTGTGTGACATCATACAGTGGACTAATGCAGATAAAATGTGTGAACTTTCAACGATACAAACTCATGGATGAGTCTTTAATGAATATTGCTAAGTGAGGGAACTCAGCATAAAAGGCTACAAATTTATGACTGCATTAATATAGCATTCTAGAGAATATAAAACTGTAGAGACAAGAGAAAGACTGGTGGCTGCAAATGGTCCAAGTGAGAGAAAGCTTGAATAGGTGAACACCAAACACATAACACTAAATATAAACTCCATAGATTTTCTCAATTTAAATTGTTCCAAACTTGGCTGTTAAAATAATTGTGCCTCTGAAATAATTTAAACAAGGTAATGTTTTCTTTGTTTTAATTTTTGCTTTTAGAATTTCCTTAATTTTCTCATTCCAAAAAGCTGCAGGCTCAAATTTTATATTTCTCTGGTCTTGGATTCAGCCATTTTTCAGGCTACTTTTCCTTTCTTAGACAACAAATAGAGCTGGATGTTAGGTGAGCTCTTCACCTTGGGAATGTTACTGCTACTAGGGCCTTTTAACTGACAAAACAAGAGACTATAAATGTACCAACATGTGTGCATATTTTTATCTGTAAATATTTCTATATGCAAAAATTTGTATCTATATTAAGCTATATGTGAGTTCATCTTGATATTTCCAACTCTAATTTATTACCACATGGATCACTTTAGCTTCCTTTCTGTGCTTATCTGCAACTTCATGCCCTCACAATAAGAAATTTGGCTTCTCTCACTATTTAGTTAACTGTTCGATCCCAGCATACATGTATACTGTTTTGAGGACTGTGATCATGTACACCTGTAGAGACAGCCTTATCTAGTAGAATGCCATGCTTGTATAAGATCTTTTTGCCTTTATTAACACGACCAAACTTACTAGATCGGTACTTTTTCCTCAGTTCCTGTGAGTGAGGTTGTTTCGTACATTTGTGTGATAGTTAACTGATTGTGTCAACTTGAGTAAGATACACTGAACTAAATTCAGGATAGTTCTGGGTGTGGAAGACCCACTCCAGGGAAGATTGTAGCCAGAATGGCATGAAAGGAAAATGAAGAAGGAAAGCTCTGCTTCTGTTTCTTTGGGGGAGCTCCAGTCTTCACTTTCACCTTGGGTGGTATCTCCGGGCTTCCAGAACAGTTTCCTCAGTCTTCCAGGGCAGACCCTTCAGCTTCCTGATACAGCTCACACGGGACACCAGAGTGAGCTCCGGGCCTTCAACTGGATCCTTCAGATCTCCAGCACGTAGACAGCCATTTTGGATTCATCCACAGCTGACTCTGTGGGCAGCCACTGTAAGCCAATCTGGTATATTCTATATATTTGTATATCTTGCATTAATCTGTTTCTCAAGTAAGCCCTGACTGATACAATTTGTAAAACAGATTATTTTATAACCTGTTGAATTCTATACCAGTATCATCTGATCTCCTAAGTTGTTTTCTTGTGTTTAAATTTGTTTACATTAAGATTCATTTTTTCCTTTTGTATGAGAATGCCAAAGCTGAAGAAGAGCTTCACCTTTCATCTTCATCTCTGAATTGAGAAGATACGCAGACCAATCCCAAATCAGTTAACATGAGGAGTGAGTAAAATATAAATGTTTGGATTTAAGTCACTGAAATATGCAGATAATTATTTTTTACCATAGCAATAATTACTAAGGCAACTTCTACTTGCATATAACATGTGACTGGTTGAGAAAAGGTCATGAAGCCTAAATATAAAATTCTAATCAGTCTACATTCAACTGAACTGAACTGAACTGTCATCTATTGAAGGTGTGTAGAAAGTCACTTGCTAGAACTAAAGATGGCCTGATGTTTGTAATTTGTTGCACCATTATACTGTTTTCTCTCTACAATACTGATACTTCGATGCTAGGCCTTGAAGATATCCATCATTTATTTACTTATTTATTAATTTGTGCTTTAGTTTTTTATTGTAATATACAGATCACATCACAGTGGAAAATCAGAAGAAAAAATAGCAATAGTATTACTTATACATTTCAAAAAAAATGAAATTCAGAGATATAAATGCAGCTTAGTGGTAGAGTATTTGCTTCACACATATGAGTCCTTAGGATGGGTCTCCAGCACTGCCAATAAAAACAAAAAGAAAACAAAATAAGGTTCAGTTACACTGCATTGATTTAGTGGTTATGCATGGATGATACAAAATAAAACAAAAATAGTTTCCCATTTCAAAAGCCCTAGTTATTTCTTGAATGATTAATGTTTATCTGCATGTGACAGTCACATTGGCTCTCAGCAAACTGGTTGTTTGTTGAGATTTTTCATGTGAAAATTTGCACATGAAATTCACATCAGTGAATTGATATCCTTCTTAATCTTTACAACTGTACAGCTAACATTATAGGTTCAAGAGCCACTGAGCTTACTGGAATTGTAAGCAATATGAAATTACCTGATGTGTTTAAACTTTTTTCCTCATATTATTTTAAAACAATCTTCAAGAGAAGCTAATGCTAACCCTAACCCTAACCTTACGTTCTCAAAGAGAAGAAATATGGAAACTAATTCCCTGTGAGTGGCTACAAAAGAATTACACCAAACTAAGTCATCACATTGCTGTGGGAGAGACCTGATCCATCTGACTACACTCAGTGCTAAAAGGGAAGGAGTTTGACTTCCTCCATACAAACTCAGCAAGGTTACAATGGAGTAGAAAATCTCAAGGACCTCAGAAGGGAAATTGGTAAGATTCAGTCTGCACCACTGCAGTTAACCCCACTATGTCAGCAATATGAGAAATGCAACTGTAGTCTTTGGGATCAGAGTGCTGAGATCCAGAGACACCAGCTGATGATTCCATCAAGAGATGGCCTGATGATGCTTGGCCTTCACTCCAGACTCCAGGGAGGGAAAACCTGAGATATGACTTAGGTTGTTATAAACAATGTCTTTGTAGATTAGCATGAATTCTATATTAATATCTCATAACTGCACACTTCCTAGAATTCATGGTCAGGCCAGAGGCCCAGAATGAGACCATATTGGATCTCAGAGGATAATGTAAGAGTAATGTGAGGTTCCCTTTCACTTATGTAAAGGGCCCAACATCTCTTTGTTGTGTGAGAACAGACTCAGAGACATGGTACGTAAGAAGATATCTTAGCAAGGCAGGGCCTAACCAAGAATTTGAACATATTTCAAAGGCAGGAAACTTTGCTATTTCCTGGGATGCCATAGAGCTATGGTAAATGGACCACTTCATAACACTTCTGATCAGTAATAAGGAAAGGAATCACTACATCTCCATTAGAAATATATGAAAAAATGTTTGCAAATTAAAACAATGTGAAGATTCCTTCTCATACAAGAAAGAATGGCTGTCATTAAGAAATAAAAAAATAACCAATGCTGGAATGCCTGTAATAAAAAAGAAACACTCTTAGATCATCAATGTGAATGTAAACTAGTACAATCATTATGGAAATCAGTACAGACATTTCTCAAAAACTAAAATTAGAAATTCTATGTGATTCAGCTATTACCCTTCTAGCTATCTTCCTCAAAGACCTTAAACAACATTGTACAGTGATACATGCATATTAATAATGGCACAATTCATAATAGCTAAATCCTGGAAACAACTTGTCTACTAATCAACAGCTGATTGGCTAAAGAAAATGTGGTTTCTATATACATATAATGGAATACTACTCAGCTATGAAGAACAGATTGGAGACATTTACAGGAAAATAGATGTACCTGAAAAATATAATGTTGAGTGAAATAAACCAGACACACAAGCTTAAGTATCATGTAGTATCTCTCATTTGAGTGAGGCAAAATACAAAGAGATTACTAATGGATGGCTAGAAGGAGACAGGGGATAGATCTCTTGAAAATAGGAAGGATCCCAAGAGGCTAAGGGCAAGAAGTGAAAAGGAAGGGAAGGGAAATAAATAAAATATAGATATGTCATGTGCAGAAATCTAATAACCTCAATGAATGTCAACATTATGTGCCTTAAACCTGAGCTAAGATTACGATATCAACAAGAATGAAAATGGGGCAAAGGGAAATGGGAGAAGATTTAAAAGGAAACAACTTACATTACATACATGTAGCCACTTCTTAAGGCTATTGCAAACTGCATGTATTGCCAACAGGTGCTAATAAAAAAAAATAAAAATAAAAAAATTCCCATGAGTGCCTGTCTGGCAATGGAATATATGTCTCCTGATATCAGGGTCCCCTTGGTGCTCAATTCAAAGTTCCAAAACAATTTGAGAATTGAGCACAATGATAGATGATTTCATGGATGATCTAAGATGACTGGGTCAGATAACAAACTCATCCCCGGGTATCTAAGCATTTTGGCATTGCCTCCTCAACACTATCACTTATAGGTTTAGGCTCGGTGGCTGAGCAATCCATGAAGACAGGAGAGGGCCAGGAATATAGCTCAGCAGCACAAGCACCTGCCTGGCAAGTGCAAGGTCCTGAGTAAATATTAAATATTAAGCAGTAAATATTAAATTCTTTATTTTAAAAAAAAGCGCTTTGCAGTTATCCCCACTTTGCTGATGCAGTAAGCTTGGCATTTGTTCATCCATGTGATCCCCTAGCAGTGAGACAGCTCACTAATCTTGGTGACATCTCTGTGAATTTTATCTCCATAAATCACTGAGCTTGTGTTTCTGAAACTAGAATGAAGCTGAATCTTACCCATGATTTCACAAATTTTTAGAGCGAGACTGGAAAGAGCCTATGATGTATAAAGTTAACTTATCTCTTTATACATCTCACAATGTATAAAGTTATCTCTATAGCAAGATAAATGAATTTCTAAATCAGAAAGGAACAGTAAGGTAATGAGCTACCTGAGAGAAAAAGACAATCAAAACTGAATCACAATAACTTAGCAGTGGGAATGAGCTCAGTGCAATCACATAATACACACTATTGTGCTCTGGCTTAGTTAGATGCAAAATTCAGGAAGCACATTCCATTAGACTAAATAAAGCTTCGATCATGTGTGAAATTTCCAACTTGAATAGGCAGCCATCCTATCACTCATCGGGTTGGATGCATTTAATGAGTGTAATTTCTTCCTCATATTTCTATGCGATTATTGTTTCATTTTTATTGCAGGAATTTGGGCCCCTTATTAAGGTTATTATTTTCTGTGAAGCCTTGGCTTAAGTAAATACAGTTCTACAAGGTATACATGCAAATATGTTTCCTTTAGATTGTCAAAAGAATGGGGCAATCTGATTGCTTAACTATGAGATTAGAAGAAAGGAAAAGTGAAAAAAAGAGAAAAAACACTACTGAGTGCTAAGCCAGTGTAACTTGAAGTGTATAAAAATCATTTTGGGGAAATTGTAAACTGTGAATTTCTCTGTTTCAGAGAGATTTTGATTCACTGGATACATGACAGGAGTAGGAAAAATGCATTTTAAGGAAGTGTCATAATTTTTCATTTTGATTTAGATAAATATTAAATCTTTCCTTTTTATTTATTCATTTATTTTTTGGTACCTGGAATGGAACTCAGGACCTTGCACTTGCCAGGCAGGCACTTGGGCCACTGTGCTATATCCCTGGTCCTTGTCCTTAAATTAATTAAAAGAAAAAAAAAGATAAATGATCATTTTGCTCTGTGAAAGCCATTTATCTGAAACACTGCATCTCAGAAATTATCCCTGAAATACTTTAATCCCAAGGTTCAATGGCACGTATCAAAACTGCAGAGCTCAACAGTTTTTGAAGATTTTATGACCCCAGCTTCAGTCCCAAGCAAGTGCTCATCAAGCAGGCTCAAAGTGGGCCTGTTATAACTCTACATACTCCAGCAGATTTCCCAAGATAATGATATGCTACAAACAAATAAAAAACCCTAGAAAATATCGCCCAAAATGGTGACCTAGCCCATGGGTAATTGAATGGGAGGTGGCTTACTTAGTTGTTTATAAGAGCAATAGTCTGGTTAAGTGTGTTTCTACTTCAAATTCTTTAGAATTTCTCCAGACTGTAGACCCAGAAGTAGAACCTAAGATAAAAGATTCAAGAATAAATTATTTGGGAGGTGATATTAGGATATAATGGTAGAGAACAGGGAACAGACTGGTAAGAGAAGAGAATCAATACTGGCATTTTATCAAGCAAGTTATTTCAGAAGACAAAGGCTTTGCTCTGAGGGGGAACTATGGAAACCAGCATAAAGCTTCCCTGGGGAACTGGGATATTGGTGCACTGACTACCTCAGTTGGTGTTTGATTATTCCTTCAAGAGAGTAGTAATTCCTGACAGTACAGCCTGCTACTTGTTTAGTCAGTCAGGCTTTGGGTCCAGAGCAAGGCCTAGCAGTTGAGCAGTAGTGGCCAAGGATTTGGAATCACAGGGAGGCACACAAAAAGCATCAGACAAAGGGAATAGGAGAAAGGTCTTTGAAGACAGCTACTTTGCCTGGAGTAAAGGACCAAGAACAGGAGGTCTGGATCTGCAAGAACTTCGCCTCCTTATATTTGAACTCTCTCTTCAATGGTAAAATCAGCAAGGTTAGGGGAAGAGAATGACTGGCTGTCCTAATGACTGACCTATAAGAGACGTTCAGTGATCACAGTGATCAGCTGGAGTTGGTACCAGTCCACTTGAATTTCAACTTGACACTGTTTCCGTAACTATAAAATGTAAAATTTTCGTTATCCCATGTTATGGCTGGTGTCTAGATATCTCCTCAAAATCCCATGTGGTCGTAGGTGGGGCTTTTCACAGGTGGCTGGATCTAGAGTGTGTGATTCTGGGCTATGTGTATGATGCTCTCATTAAGTGAGTGAGACTGGGATTAAGGGTATGTGATTACTAAATTAAGCCACTTACTCATTTGACATAATTCTGATTTGGATAATGGGGAGGTCCAGCCTGGGTGTGAGTTCTACCTTCCCTAAGGGAGCACAGCTTGGATAGAATGTAAGGAACAGAAAGAGGGCTGCTGCCTTTTCTTGATGCATCTTCACTACTTTGTTGCTTCGGTGCCTTCTGCCTGTCATGAACTGTTTCCTCTCTGTGATGCCCTTCTGTCAGGCCATCTTGCCTGGAAGCCAGCCAACTGTGAACAGAAACCTCTACAAACTGAGCTACAATGAACTTTTCCTGCTGTAACTTTGGGTGTCAGGTATTTTGTCTCAGCAATGAGAAAAGTAACTGAGACAGCCCCCAGAGCTGAAAATGCTTTCAGTTTCATAAAATAATCTCAAGCAGCCAAGTGTCACCAGAAATCGATTTAAAACGAGTAGAAATTCTAACACTGTATGAGGCATGACAATATTCTTTCACCTAGGATCAGACATTTATTTTCCAAAAGTAAATGATGTGATGTGCTTCTTATTATGTTGTTCATTTCTTCAAAATGTACTTAAGAAATTATGAATTTCTCACTCTAAAACTAAAAATATTTTTACTAATTGAAAATCTGACTTTATAATGTAGTGATTTAATAAGTAAGGAACATCAGAGGGAAGAAATGTCGATATGTTAACCCATTAGGAGAAATCTCACATAGTTTTATGTAGCAACTGGGGAAACAACCAAACTCATTTGTCAAACGTAGAAGGAATCTGGTGTAATTTTAAATAAATATGCTGTTTCTTCTCTCATAATGTTGAAGAAGGGCCTGCAGCTGCACAAACTATAGCTTTGGATAGAATTAAAGTCATATCCTTGTTCATGGAGGTCAAACAGTTACTTGTTCTTATGGATTTGATGCCCTAAAGTTATATGAATGGAATCATAGGCGGGTTTTGTTTTTTACTGGAAATTTGCAAGCTCATCAAATAAAGACCCAGTAGAAAGCGGCATGCCAGATTTAGACTTATTTCACTTCTTACTAGTTCTAAAGTTCCAAAGACTTCCTCTTGTATGCTCTGTGCACCTGAAGAAGCTACCTTTAACTTTGATACATACTGTATACATACCCAATGTACTGTTGTAAGGTGGTTTCATTTTGTCTTTCAATTAAATCTATTTCCACTTCTACTTTTTGCCCTCCAGCAATATGTACAGATTGTAGAAGGGATTCCTGGTTATAATCATGTCTAGGAATGTTTTCCAAAGTAACTTGGTTTAAGGCTACCAGCTTGGTAAAGGACAATTAATATCAAAAGTTATTCTAAATTGCATGTCAATTTCTAGAAATGTGCTTATGTTGTGGTCTCTATTTTATCTAAGGGACTCTTTGCTGACAACAGAAACTACTGTTAAAAACACAGTTTCTAAGAAAAAAAGAATTTGACTATAAATATTATCATTTGAATGTGGGGGTGTAATTTTGTAACTCAGACTTATTCTGCTAAGTTGGATACTTTCTATATTGTTTAATTTTTAAGACTTAAATAAAAACTGAAAAGACAAAAATAGTAGCTGTGAAACCCTCAAAATCACAACTGACTATTGAGAACTTTATTTCTCTTAATGATAAGCCACATTAGATGTATCCAGGCTAAAAGAAAGAGATGACAAGGTAAGTGGGGACAGAATGAGTTGAGAGAGATGCTTATTAAAAGACATGGTAGAAGAAAATTGTATGTATATCATCCTCACTTAAATTGCAGTCTCTGTGTCCATTTGGTTACAGAAGTGGAAGGTAACAAAGTACATACAGGGGAAGAATAAGAAAGAGAAAAGAGGAATAGAAGGTAAAACAAGAAGATAGATATTTGAGGAGATAGAAATGCTAATCACTTCAACTTGCTCATTATGTATTATTATATAGATATGTGTATCAAATTATCATACTCTATCCATATTTCAAGTAAAGGTAAAAGATTAAAAATAAGAAAAGAAAGAAGAAGGTAACAGACTGAAAGGAAAGAAAGAGAGAGAGAGAGAAAGAAAAGAAAGAAAGAAGGAAAGAAAGAAAGTAAGAAAGAAAAGAGAAAGAAAGAAAGAAAGAAAGAAAGAAAGAAAGAAAGAAAGAAAGAAAGAAAGAAAGAAAGAAAGAAAAAGAAAGAAAAGAGACAAAGGAGGTACCTTGAGAGCTCATAGTAGTAGCTATGATTCAAGAACAAGTGTTTTGCTAGTGTGTCAGTTCTTTGTTTCTAAAGGAGAATCTGACTTTAGCCACTAGCCAGTGAAACATTTCAGAATAACTGTTTTTATCTCCAGACAAAAATAATTCCATGTAAAATAATTTGTGAGAACAAATTGTCTTCCAGTTTTTTGCATTTTTTCTATACAAGATCAACTTACCAGGCCATGCCAGTCTCTGAAAGGACTCAAGGAAACTCTTCAACTAACTGGAAAAAACACTCTCCACGTGGACCAGGGTAATGACAGCTCTCTGTTCTGGGAGCTTACGTGGACCAGGAGGCAGCTGTCCCCTAACTGAGCTCAGAACTGCTGGCACCAACTGTAGGAGGCAACTGGTCTTCAAGAGGTGTTTCCCAGGAGCTTCCTGATGGCTTGAAGTGTCAGAGATCTGCTTTTGAATTAGCTCACCACATTATGTTAGATACCTGGTCATCCATGACTCTGTCTTTAAAGTTTGGAGGTAATAATCACCATAGTATCCCTAGACTTCCACTTCCTACAGAGTAGTCCTTTTGGCAATAAACCACAAATATCCTAATCTAAAATTTAAATTATTTTATTTAAGTTTCAAACATTCTATGAAACTTGGTATCCACTCATAACCATTTTTTCAGTTTTAAGACCAGGAGTCCAAGAGAAGCCATATTAAGCTGGGAGAAAAATTATACAATGAGCACATGCTAGTAACCAATACCCAAACCAAGACATGGAGTGTCATCATCACTCTAAAAGGCACTTGTGTATGTGCCTTCTGGTCCCTATGATATCCACTTGACAAGGACAGAAATTTCTGTGACTTCTTACACCATGGATTTGTTTTTCCTGCTTTCAGAGTTATTCAGATAGGGCTGTGTATTCAGTATTCTTCTGATTCGATACTTCTCTTCATCATGATGCTTGTGTAATTCACCTGTGTTGTTCTGTATTGTTGTAGTGCATACAGTCCCATCACCACAGAGTTTTCACCTGTGTGAACATGCAGCAATCAATTTTTCAATAAAACTATTGAAGGACGTAGAGTAGTCTCAGATTTTTGGCTATTGAGACTAAAGCTTCTATGAATATTGTTCTATGTTGTAAATAAATATGCATCTCTAAGGAGATATTTAATCCTAGTAGAGAATTTCTAGTTCCTAGGGAATGCATATGTTTATCTTATTCCCCAATTTTCAAAATATTTTTGTCAATTTGCATTTTACTAGCAACATGCAAGAGTTTTGGTGACTCAGTATTTTCATGAACACTTGACTTCTTTTTCATTCTTCCTTATCTGCTGGGGAAGTCATCATACTAGATATTTGACAAAGATAAAATATATGCAAGTTACATGATTGTAGGCAAAACATTTGATCCAAATATGACACAATAAAAGCATTGAAGCAGCATGCATAATTCACTTATTTACTTTTGAAATAACTACAGACATTTGAGGGACGTTTTACAACAGATGATCAACTAAGAAATGGAAATTTCAAGGGAAAACATAATTTATGCAGTTGTATTTTTTTACCTGAATGTTCTGATTATTTGTCCTCCAGAGATAAACCTGAGTGTCTTCCAAAGTCCTACACCCAAGGTGAAAGCAGTATTTTATTATTCAGTAATAATCACAATGATAACAGTAGTTATGACAATGGTTTGAATGATCAGGCTTATTGAATTCTATAGCATGCTTTCATTTATGGGTTTATTGGTCCAATTCTTACACTTGAGAGGTGAACACATTTTCTTCTCTTCAGTACATAAGGAATGGGATGGAAGTTCTGGGGAAAGAAACAACTTGCCCAGATGTTTAGAACTAATAATAGATGCAAAGGGCCAGGTCTGAACTAAGGACCTTGATTCTCTCAGCATCATGATATCTTTCTTTATCTTTGATACAATTCTCAGGTAAAGATACTTCCTATTCTTAGAGATTCTTAGGTGAACAAAGTTTTCATTTTGTTTAGTCATTGCATTAGAAAAGTATTGTGCTGCCTCCACTTCACAGATAAAGAAAGACAAGCCCTAAGGAAATCCAAGAAGTTTCTACTTTTCTATGACCAGCTTGCCAATGGGAGAACACATGAGAAACCTTAACATATTGATTAATTTCCTAAATTCTGTCTCCTAAAATAGAAGTGTTCAGGAAATAGGGAACAGATGCAGCCATACATATCAGGATGCTTTTGGTGGAATAATAATCATTGTTATAATCGTATAATTTCACATTTCCTAGTGTTTGACCTCATAATTTTTTTCAACGAATCAAAGAGAAAAAAGCTCTTATAATTCTTGCACTATATATCTTAGAGGTTTGTATATGGGCCAGTTCTATACTCAACATTCTAGGTTTCCTGGATTTAAATTAAACAAATAAATCTTTATCATTGTTCTAGTTCTTTCTTCAGCTCACATACCTTATGTACATTACGTGCATAATTATATAAAGTAATGTCGACGTAAGTCCAGGCTTCCAGAACCTGAGAGTAAAGCTATTCACCATCATTTGTAATGCAAGAATAGTAACAACAATAACAACAAATGTACCAACCTGAGGTAGTTTTAAATGGGACGTTGACTTTTCATAGTTCCTGCTGGATTTTGTCATTTTATGGTAATGCTGGTACCAAGAAAAGAGTTTATGAGCTATGTTATGTGAGTCTTTCTCTGAAAAAGAAAAGAAGAATAATACTTCCCAGTGTTTCCTGATTTTAAGGGCAAATGACAATGAAAGAAGCTGTATTATTTCATGTATTAGTCCTTCCACTGGTAATGGAAATCCCAAGGGGGAAAATCAACCTAACAAGTTAAATTAGTATAGGCAATATTTCACAGAGCCACGTCTGAAGTTAGGAACCTGCCCAATAAATATGACCAGTTAGAGGTGTTTAGATAAATGTACACTGCTCATGTACTTTGGGCCTTTACTTCACACTGGCAAATTCCTGAAACCCACCAGACAAGATCACTATGTCCACTGGATGATTAAAGGTAAAGAATGTATATGTTTTTCAAAATTATACATTTTAATTAATTGATGGTTTAAGTGTGATACTCGTAAATGTACCAAAATATTTTAATAAAGTTCTTATTGGCTGTTTCATCTCAACCCCAGGCTAGTTGAAATCAAATTAAAAGAAATCAATTTGAAAAACTTAACCATATAGAAGTTGCATTTCATTTTTAAAAGATTTATTTGTAGACTAGGATGAATTTCCTGTAAATTGAACCATTGTTTCACATTTCAGATGGGATTTGATTTGTCCAAATCTAATTTATATGCATTTTTTATTAAAAAACTAATTCATTTTTTCAGGGTCTTAGAAGAAATAAATTAACTTATATTTAACTGAAGTCATAAAAAATAAAGCTCCAAGGAATTGCAAATGCAATAGAACTTGTTCCTAATCCCCCAAATATGTCCAGAGAAGGAGACCAAAGTGGATTTCAATTTTAGTCAATTGTCTTTATAAGCAACATAACTCAATATGGATTGAGAGAATTGTTCTTGTTGTTTGGGTCTTGAATAATACATCCCTTATTATCTATCAATGTGCTGCATATCTGTTGAAGGCCAGACAGGATAAACAAAACTTGAATAAAGTGACAGCCTGGGCAAAGTTCCCACAAGAAGAAACTTGAGGTCTGCAGCATCTCATGACAGGGAGAGAAAGGATGACTAGTGAGGAGAAGCCTTTCCATTTGGGGCACTCTGGAGAAGTAGAATCTTTGCTTTGCTTAGACTCACTGGAGACTACCCTAGCCCCAGTGAACATAAGAACAAACTGCTCATGCTTTAGAAATGTTCCTTGGAGGGAAGTAATTTGGACTGAAAAGAAGTCACACATGATATCTGGTCACTTGATCCTGTGTGCATCAAAGCTTATCAGTTAAATAAAGTACATAAAATGTATAGACTATGTTTTTTCCACTGTGTTTTTATTTCCTTGTGGGAGGAGGCAAGGGAGAATAAACAATAAGAAAGCAGAAATTCTGTTGCACAAAAAGATAATCCAAGCAATGCAAGTGAAAAAAAACCAGGTTACCATCTGTCTTAATTACTTTTCTCATTGCTGAGACAAAGTACCCAACACCCAAAGTTAAAGGAGGAAAAGTTTATTTAGCTTGCAGTCTGTGGAGGTTTCATTCTATTATCAGCTAGCTCCAAGGCAGGGTGGCATTGCAGAGGAGAAACAGTTCATGGCAGGCAGAAGGTAGCAAAACAACAAGGAAGGGACAAGACAAGCCACTTTCTGCCCTTATATTGTATCCTACTGAGATGAGGGCAGTACCAAACCAATCAGCGGCCTGATTTCATAATCACACACTTCTGATTCCAGCATCACACAGTCTAGATTCAGTCATCTTTGAAAAAGCCCCTCCTATAACTACGTGAGGCTTTGGGAGAATATCTAGACTCAAACCATAACAACAGCTAAAGCAAATGTTAAGCATATCCAAAGTAGTAACAAGACATATTCTAGCAGTAGAAAATATAGAGTGTTTGGGACTTGGATTTACTTCTGTGAAATGATACTCTTGTAAGAAAAAGCCAGAAGACAGTCATGAGAGAATTACTATGGACAAAAGGAAATGGATAATAACAGGCTAGAAAACTCAGGACAGAGAAGTTTAATGGTTAATTTCAGGAACTAGCAGGCTTATAAAAGAGAATTTATGAGATATTGCAAAGAGAAGGAAATTGTGTAGCATCCAATCATTGGGGGGGAAAAGGCATAAATCTCCTTCTCTTCACTTCTTTGTTTAAATATTACTTTTTCAAAATTGTGTAGAATGACCTCCCAAAAAAGATTACAACTCAACCACCTATGTTCCTTATCCCCTTGTCCTGCTATTATTTCACCCATACACACCTTCTAATTAGTTATGCTACCTAGCTCCATTTTTACTTAATCTTAGGAAAACTTAGTTTTAATCTATAGAATTTTTATTTCCTTTATTGAATGACACTATTCCCCTGACTGCAGCATAAGTCTACTGATGGCAGACAAATACTTATTCAACAGTGTACCCCAAACATCTAGAGCTGTCCTTGGGAAGCAGCAGGCTCTTGAGACACATTTTCTGAATGCACAAAAAAGTATGAAATACAACGTTTAAAACATGAAGTTCACATGCTGAAACTGAATTGCAATTTCCCACCATAAAGGTAGGTGTATCAGTGTTGATGCATAAAGGAAAAGGGCCAAATAATACCTCTTAAAATCAACCTATTTTGTAGGAAATTGGCAAACATTAAAGGAAGAACAACTGGAAAAATCCACTAAGCCTTATTGTATGAGAACTGTGAGTGTCTGCCATGACAACCACAGGTCAGATGTAGGAATTTGCCCTTGTGGTAGGTTAACTAAATGAAATAGAATTCCTATATTCCTCAGATACAGTGAATTTGAGCAAACAGCCTGTGACATAGTCCCATCAAATTGATGAGACAGCTTAATAGCATCGAATACCACAACAAATGTTACCAGTCAATAGAGCACAAATGCAATGACATTTGATCTTGGAAAAATTTAACTTTAATCTACTGAGCTCTTGCCTTAGGTGCCTTGAATTTTGCAAGACTACTAGTGTAAATATGTGTTTCACATTTTCAATTATACCACTTCTCAGCCATCAACAACCAACAGATTAATATATCAAACAAAGATGTCACTGCATGTTCTCTCTGAGCTAGCATGGATGATTTAGATGAATTCTTTGTCTCTAGGAGCTCAGGGTAGATGGTGTCAGTGCCCCATCCACATCTGCTCAACACTCACAGTCCCTGTGTAATCTAAAATTATCTTAGTAAAAGTGTCTACATCTTTCCTCAAACACATTCTCTACTGGGGAAAACATGCTTGGTCCTACATACTGGAAGTGTCAGGGCACCTGGGCCCCCAGATGACACCTCATTAATAATGGACAAGAACTAGAGGGTATAAATGATCTTTTTGTCACCCTTCAGGTGGCACAATTCTGAGGTATGAATTTCATGGTCTCCTAGAGATCCTCGGAAATTATGCTCTAGTCATTGACAGAATAATGTACCTCAAATTGCCTGCCTCCCTTCTTTTCTCTGTCTCACTACCCTATTACTCTGTCAGTCCTTCCTGGAATCACTTTTTATACTCAAATCATCAATATGGGGTCTTCTAGATTTTTAACTGGTTTATGAAGATAAGACAACCTATCTAATTACATGTAAAGCTGTGTGGCAAGAACCGTATGCTCTAAAAGAATTTGACAAAGTTGATTGTGTCAATATGATTGGATTGGAGCTGCCCTTGGGATTGGTTGAGCACACTTCTGGGTGTGTCTATTTGGGTCATGGAGGCCTGCCTCTGGGTACTGTATCTGGCCCCTCACCTCTTCTTCTCTGACACTAATCACTTGCTTTTCTTCCCAGCTGCCATGAATTAGACAGCCTTCATCCTCTCCTCCCTTCTACCACAGGGCTGCCTTGAAATTGACCATGGACTGAACCCTCTGAAAATATGACCCAAATCAAACATTTCCACTTGGGCTATTGTGTCCAGCAACGGGAAAGTTGACTAATAAAAGACAAAAGAGAATAAAAGGCTACATGTGACAGACATGCATGTACTTTGGAAAGGATGAGGTAGTTCTGCCAAATTCTGAATGATGTGATGGGTTTTTAGCCGCGTATAAGAGCTGGATTTTCAGCTGGAAAAAGGCATAGTGCATTCACAGAATTAAGGAGAGAGAAAGTTGTTTGCAGGAAAAATGTGATAAAAATTAGCCAGACACTTACTGGCAAGTAGATGGTGTCATCATAAAGTACCTTCTGTTATTTCCTGTGGAGCCAACCATATGTTTAGAGTTTAAAAAGAAATAATCTCTGTATTCCCAACACTGTGATAAAAACCTCTAAGAATCACAAATTTATAAATTTGCATATTATAGGTGCTATGATGATTCCTACCAGGGTTTTTTTAATTGGCCAATGCCCATACACACACACACACACACACACACACACACACACACACACACACACAGGATCCTATTGGTTACAAATGCCTCTCTGTTCTATATCTCTGATGAACTATCATCTGCTAAATGGAAGCTTCCTCCCTGGGACATTGCTCACTGCCAGCCTACTAGCTACTGATGCCTCACTTACATAAATGAAAAAAGGTTTAAAACGTTGTACTGCCAACCTCTTGGCTGGTATAATTTATATTTCAGGCAAAGGAATAATTTGAGGAGCTTCTTCCACTGCCTTGCCTCACTTCTCTCAATCCACTTTCTAATGAAAACACATCCCCAGTAAGCCACATGCACCTAGCCTCAGGTTCTGCTTCCAGAAAAGCTGATAAAGAAACTGTTCCTTGTATTCTCATGGGACCAGGTTTCTTCAAAAGCCCCCAGAAAAGACATTGCTGCTCACTTGGTTCTTCTCAAACCTCCAGTGTCTCTCCAGAGAGAAAAAAATAAAGGTTCTCCACTTTCCTCAAGAGACCCATCTATTTCCCTACAGACTTTGTGAGGATTTTACACTAATCCAAGCAGAATGCACTACCTGACGTGTTCCTACCCAGTTAAGGGACAGCAGGTCATTAACTAATAAGGTGGACGTGACCTCTGGCAGAAACAAATCTCCAATAATAGCAGTGCAAAGTCATCTGAACTGCCTTTTGGGCCAAAGTGCCCCACCTAATTGCAGTGGAAATAATGAGCAGGTGACTCTGAGAGGCCTAAAAATGGATCCTTCAGGAAGGACTGAGAAGAAAAGAACCATAACACTGTTTATATACCAAATCTCACAATCAGTCGCAGGGATTGATGTCTGGGAGGCCCTTGTTCTAGGATCTAAGTGCATCGTCTGTACCCTCAGTTAAACTCAAAACAAAGCAAAGAAAAGCAAAGGCCCACCATGCCTAATATTCCCCAGATGGCTTTACATGGAACTGCAGCAGAACATGGTGGTTTTTTTTTTCTCGCCTGCTTTTTCTTCCTTTAAAGGAACATTCTTCTTCAAACTCATTGTGACACTGGAACTCCTATGGGTACTACCTAGTATAATGGGGATCTTGCTCCTTTTGCCACTATGTGACTAGTGTTCAATGGACAAAAACATACTTCAATATTAGCCTAAACTGAATTACACAGGAAGTGTGTCTGTAGCTCAGGTATACAAATAAGATTCCTTGATATATTTAAGCCAAGAAGCAATAGTTTGGCCCTTAAAAGCTGGAATAGATCTAAGACCCCAAGCCCAAGCTATAGTTAGTTATATAGAAACACTCAAGCAGTGTTGCCTACCTCATGACCCAACAGTTCCACTCTAAGGGAAGCACCCAAAAGAAACGACAAGAGACATGGATCAGAGCGTTCTTAGCAGCATTATTCACAAGAGCCCTACACTGGAAACTACTTCAATGCTTATTAACATTAAATTGTGTATACACACAATGAATTATTGTACAGAGCTAAGAATGAACAATCTCCACTACATATTACCATATGAATGAATTTCCAAACATAATGTTGATAGAAGGCAGACATAAGTAGGCCAAAGTTTGCAGCATTACAAGTCAGAAGAGTGGTTTACCCACTAGGAGATGAGACAGGCAGAACCAGGGCCACACTTGGGACACTATAATGTTCTCTATTGATGTAGATGCTTGTTACAAGGATTTGTCCCCTTTGAAGGATCACCAAACTATTGGCAAAATGTTTATGACCCTCAACAGGTTATTCTTTTAAAAAAAGAATGAGCTTGTTCAATGGAAAATGACTATTGGAGTCATTCCAATTTATCTTTCTTCCATGAATGTTGACAATCAAATGCTGAGTAATTAAACTAAGCATGAGTGTTAACTGGGGGGCTCTGGTAGATTACTTTGGAAAGCAATGGTTAACCAACACGAATCAAATTGAGTCATGAGGCTGGGGATATAGCTCAGTGGCACATGTGCCTGCCTGGCAAGCGCAAGGTCCTGAGTTTGATTGCTGGTAACACACACACACACACACACACACACACACACACGCAAAATTGATTCATGAGATTCAAGTGAAAATATAACAGCAGAATTTTTGTTCTGATACCTTTCCCTATACCCAAGGAGAAAATTACCTTGTTAGGCATTTTTGAATTACAAAGAAATTATACAAATCATATTAGTCACAATATTTCAAATTGCAAGTGGACTTGGAGAATAATTAATACAAGCTATGCATTTGCAGATAAGAAAACTGAACTCTGAAGGTTAAATAATTGGCCCAAGGTCGCATATGTGGTTAGTAGCAGCTCTGGGAGGAGGTCCAAGGTCTTGATCCATTTTTCTGTAGACCACACAGCCTCCTTGTTTTCCAGACCTTGTGAGAAAGTCCGTGAATACATTAGTCTGTTACAGAATTTTAAAGATCAACTCATTTACTGCCTGTTGGTCCGACATATAGGATATGAACTGGCTCAAATCCGTGCACTCCAATCTGTCAACAATCAACAAGTAGACTGCTGGCATTTCTGTTTCCACTTAATGGTTGTTTTTAATTAATGCATTGTTTCTGTACTCACTGAAATCCTTTAGCTTACGAGAACAGGCTTAAATTCAAGAAGTATTCTCAGGAACTGAGACAATTGAGGCCCCCAGGGTCACTTTTTAAAAAGCAATAACTCTTTGAGAGAATCATGAAGTCCTTGGGACAAATCTCTCCTAATTGTCTTAGGTTTCCAATGCTATGACCTTACTTCTTTCCAGTACAATGTGGAGAAGGTTTTGAGTATCCTGATGTGGTGATTCCATCCCAGACCTCCCCAGGCAGATGTCTAGGGATAAGATCTGGGCATCTGGGTGTTTTAAAAGCCCATGAGTAATTCTGATAAGTGCCCTTGTTGAAGACAGCTGATCCATCGCATCTCTATGGCTTAGCTTTCTCAACGTCTTCCTCCAGGATCATTTAAATATGTGTATGTCTAACAAAGAAAAGCAGTAATTGGCAAATAATTGCCTCAGTGAAACCAAACTTGAATGTCCACTCTTTCCCACATTTTCATTGATGTCACACCACAAGCTAGTATACCACCCACTTGAATGGTATGGTTAGCCAATAAGCAGTTTCTGCTTCATGAGTGTTTTTTACTTCTAATAAGGCCATTAAGTTATACTTTTTTGGGCAGTCACACCAACATTTTTAAAAATCAGGCAAGCATTAAGAGGAAATAAAATCAAAGCAGATTATGTAAAAGGTCAAATAAGAGTCAAAGGGTTAGCCAGAGCTGTGGATCTAAAGTCAAAGGAGGCTAAGAGTATCAGGGAAGATTGCAAGGATGAAGAATGGATTACAAACGAACACACTTTGTTTGAATTTTGGTTGCAAAGTAAAGGCAATTCTCAATTCTGCTGTAACGTTCTACCAGGGATAATGACATGAATATTCCTGAACCCCATTGTTATAGAACAACTTGAACTCTGTAAACAAGGGCCTAAGAAATATACAGTACCAGCATTACCAAGCATCATTAATTATTTACTGATCCTCCTTAATTGATTGATTCGTGTATTTTGTATCTACTAGGATGTTATACATAATTTGATATTTTTTAAAAATATCCTATCCTAAGTAATTTATAACTAGTAATAGTATAGATGAAGAAAGAAACACCAAAACATAGTGTGAAGATGCAAGAAATTCAAGGCCAAGAACTATGGATGTCCTTCCTTA
This sequence comes from Chinchilla lanigera, assembly GCF_000276665.1. Classification (NCBI taxonomy): domain Eukaryota; kingdom Metazoa; phylum Chordata; class Mammalia; order Rodentia; family Chinchillidae; genus Chinchilla; species Chinchilla lanigera. Next base: position 20,994,378 of record NW_004955415.1, on the reverse strand, counting down.
CACAAGACTAATCGTGTACCTGCTGAGGATGAGTTCTGAAGGATAAGAAAAGGAAGGGTAGAGGGAGGGAGAGAGAGAAAGAGAGAGAGAGAGAGAGAGAGAGAGACAAGGAGACAGAGAGAGAGAGAGACAAGGAGACAGAGAGAGAGGGAGGGAGATCATATTTATCACCTTTATGCATAGGCCAAGGCCCCAGAGCATACAATGGAAAAAGTGCTGAAGAGTTTGTGGAACCTCAAAAGTTTAAAGTGATATGAACACAGCACATAAATCTAGAAAATCCTGTTTCTTTAGCTTAAAAGCTATCCTTTCATGCTCTCTGTCCTCTACCTTAGATACACTAATATATCACAAGTCCTATACATTTATACAAATATATATACAGAAGACAGTCCCCAACTTAGGGTAGTTTACCTTAGAGTAATTTTTCTTGGTGCAAAAACTATATGCATTAGGTAGGAACCATGCCTGAAATTTGAATTTTGACTTTTGCCCAGGCTGACTATATGCTACTCTCTCAAGAGATGAGGCAGCCACAGCTCTTAACAACAAGGTCACAGGACTAAAGAGCTGATGCCGTCTAGAATGCTGTGTGGCCAGGCTATGATGTGCAAAGGTTGGGTATATGTAAGGCATTTTTAATGTCTCTTTAACTTACAATGGGTTTACATGGGCATGCTGTCAAAGCCGAGGAGTGTCTGTACATCCCATGTTCTACTCCATGGCTAATATATATTTCTGATTGAATAAGTTTCTTCCATTTGTATCATATTGTACTTGAGGAAACTCAAGTCCATAAAGTTAAATAAAAAAAGGTAAAGTCTAGGACCACACACTATTCAGTGGCTGAGACAAATGTTAAAATGAGATCTTGGAAACTACTGTATATCTGTTTTGTTACAACAGCCCTCGTGTGAAGTCCCAAATTGTAGGAATCTTTCCAGTTTCCTGTGCAAATATCTAAAGAATGTTGAGAATAGAAGACTTATTTTAATCCTAATTTCCTAAAGTAGGTAGTGGCTGCTGGCATTATGAATACTCCATAGAGAATGATTCAGAACCAATGACTCAGTGATTTGGAATTACATTTAATAATAGCTAAATTCATCTTTAAAAGTTGAACATTTACATTAGTATGCAAATAAATATGCTCTCATAAAATTATGTTTAAGTTTTGTGAACTAAATTAAATAAGAAATTTGCCCAGATTGTAATGGAACAAACCTTGACATACCCTTAAGGTATTTAAATGAATACTGGGCTCTAAGGATTTATGGAAAACAGAAAAAGAAGAAATTAAAATACTGGCATGAACACCTTCATCATAGAGCTATAAAATGTAGAATCAACAATGTCAAATCACTCTCAAACACAAACCCTTAAGATATTAAATGCGTTTCTCTCAGACCCACAGGATCAAGGTAATGCTTTTCCAGCAATTTTGTCTGCAAAAGGAGAGAGCTGATAGTAGTCTTCAACTGTTGCTTTGAATTCTGAATGCTGAGGATTAGTTTCTTTTCCTCTAAGTTTTGAGTCTGGTGTATATAGCCCTTTAAAACCAACTATCCCCTAAAAAATTTTAAGTGGTTTATTATAAAACCACCTCTCATTGACTTGCCTGGGCTCTACCAGTATATCAACCAGCATGGCCATGCCCCCAATTAGCCTGAGTCTGAATAATTCCCATGAACAGATAGATATTTGGTGGGTGCTGTAAATGGCCCCCATTCTTTGCTCAGGCTGGGATGGAAAAGGTTGATACTCCAGGAGCTCATCAGCATTAAGGGATTATCAAATTCAGATCATCCATGAATAGAAGGAGATGAAAGGGCCAATCGGAGGGACAATCTAAGACTCTGCCTACATAGGGGTTATTAAGAATGACAAAAAGTGGAGGAGAATTTTAGACAAAGAGTGTTTATCTAGTTTATGCTTGAACATTCAGTAAGGTTTTGAGTGCCCTAAATGCTTGACACGGACCCTATGTTTGAATGTTTTTTATAAACTATGGGAGTCACTAATGCTAAATAATCATGATTGTTTCTTGAAACAGCTCTGGCAGTAGGGATGACTGAAGAAGTAAGGATAAAAGGCAGAGAACAGTGAAGAGGCCCTTTAAGAGATCTGTAGCTTTGCTATTCATGGCAGCATGGGCATCACCCAGGAGTTTGTCAGAAATACAGCATTTTAGGTCCTCTTCTAGGCCTGTTAAAGTAGAAACTCTTGTTTTAGTAAGAGTTTCAAAAGCTTAGAGGGTGAAACACAGCCAGGTATATGAAAGTGTTGCCTGTCCTCATGATGGCAATGTTAGGAACACCCCAGAAGGAAACTGTGTCTCAGTGAGCTGGGATGGGGGCCCAGAGCCCTGCAGCAGAAGCAAAGGGAAGGTGGAATTTAAACACTAGGCAGGGATAAACTCTGGAAGTAGAGGACAACTCAACCACTTTTGTTTCCAAGAACAGATGGAAAATAAGAACTTGTTTAGCAATGAAAGGGTCACAAAATGAGCAGGTGAAATCAGGTTATGGCTAGAGCTGATGTATCAGTAGAAACTCCAGAAGACAACTGATGAGGAAGGGAAATTTCCATGGAGCAGCTGCCAGAGGGGCTGTGAATAAAGCTTGACTCCTTACGGGGACAGGAGATAAGGGCTCGAGAGCAACTTTTTGCACTGACTGTCAAGTAGCTCCAATATGAGGAATAGAAAGGTAGCAATTTCATTTTCATAGTGGGAGGATGATGTATAAGTCCAAAGGACAAATTTTATGAATAGAGTGTGAGGCAATACCAGAAACGAAATCCATATTTCCGATCCACTGAGGGTAGTACCAACTTATATCAAGATAAATGCATGGAGCATAATAAATCTTGCATCACAGTAAGTAAAAGTCTAGGCTATTTTACTCAAGAAAATGTACATAGCTGATACTTGGTGAATTCGGTGTGTACTTAGTGCTATTGCCTTTAGATATACTTAAAAAGTGATTTTGAAGCAATTTCTGATAGAACACATGATTTTAAATGTTTATGAGCCCCGTGATGAACCTCATAATACCCTGTGGAGTAGGATATGCTATTATTCCCTTGTACAGATGAACAAGCTGAGGCATATAAAAGCTATTTAACTTGCAGAAGGAAAAATAATCAATGCCAACACCATAATGAGGACTTGGTGAAGTCACAGCACACAATCCACATCCCTGCTAGAATGCACCCTTACACCCTCACACCTTGATTCTGTGATCAAACCAATAGGACATTTCTAAGTTCAAATAGATACTTGGTTTTTGTTTTTAAAGAAATGTACAAGATTGTACAGTTCCTTGAAACAGTGTGTTGCTAATTTTACAAACTGCTTTTATGAGTGAAAAATTACCAAAGGGAAATATTTCTTGAAAATAGCAAGATGGCTACCTATACCAGGATAGAATCAGATCCTGTCTTAATTGGTGATAGTGCTCACAGAAGCCATTTGCATTTTCTAACATCTCGCAAACTTCATTCTGAACAGCCATGTCAGTGAGTGATCAATCTAATCTAGATCCCAGGCATTTGTTTTCAAAGGACAGTCTGTATGGAAAAGGAGAAAGTAAAGGATATAAAGAAACAAAGTCTAGGATAATGAAAACACTGTGTGACTACTAGGTGTGGTGTTTGGATCCAACCTTTCTAAACTCAGATCCATTCATTCTCCCCACTTCCTGGCTCTATATCCTTTGCAAACCACTCACCTTCTTTGCATCAGCTCTGTCATCTGTACCTTGGTGTTAGTGATTGTCCTTGCTTATAAGTATTTTTGGAGAAAACATAGTGACATAACTCACGAGGGGCACATAGTAAACACTAAAGAATACCATAATCATCGGAACAGTAATCAAGACCAATGTATAAAAATAAAATTGAAAATGGTAAGTCCTTTTACAAATTGTCTGCCAGACTGCAGCATATCTGTCTCTGTCTCCATCTCTCTCAATTGTGGGTTGAAAGATGAAGCCCAGGTTGGCAGGGGAAAAAAAAAATCACTGTTCAGTTTTCTTTAAATGAGCTCCAAAGGGCTTTTTTCCCTGGCCACTACTATTTACTCTGGCGTTCAAAATTAGCAGCAAGAACTATTAGCAAATCCCCCAAATCACATGGATAGCAATAGAATAAAAACCTTCCAAGATTCCATAGCCTGCTTAGGCCTTAAATCCAGAAGCATCCCCTGACCTCCTTTTAGCACTGACTGATGACCGTGCAGATATTTCAGCCTACAGCTCTTTGCTCACTACAGCCTGTCTGAGTTTGTTTTGCCCTAGACTATTTTTGTTCACATGGTTGTTCTCAGCCGCAGACATTCAGATGGAAACCAGAGAGATCCAAATACTCTGGAGGAACCTATAAACAAATGTAGGAAGAAGCATCCAGTCTGACCATGGCGCCCACAAAAGTTTCTGTAGACAGAGTATAAAGGGCTGGGAAGCCAGACACTACTACTTGAGAATTTGCCTAAGTGTTTCTTAGATATTTTAGATATTTCATTATATTCTACTGGTTTGGAAGGATGGACATTCAAAGCAGTCGATTGGAAAGAATTTATTAATTTGTGTGTGTGTGTGTGTGTGTGTATGTGTGTGTGTGTGTGTGTATTCAAAAATTTTCCTTTTAGAGGCCTATAAAAGCTAGGTGCCTGCCATTTTGTGTTTACAAATTGGGCCTTATTTCATTGTTTTAAATTAAAGGTTAAGCAAAAAAAAAAAGTCCTTAGGTTAACAAATTTACAGAAAAACAACAGCGTAAAGTAAGACTTTTTTAATTAAGAAAAGAAAGTGGTTGTATAAAGACTCTAAACACTGTCTGAATGATATATGTTTGAGGATCAGTTAGTACCCACAACCTCAGCTTGTAAATATCCAAACACCATTAACAGAAACAGAACTCTTAGCAATTTTGTAGATCTCAGAAACATGAAAGTAGACATGGTACAGGGCAATTTAAACTATTATTTCTCCCAGGGTGTTGGATTTTTCTTCTCTCCTTCCCACTCCATTCTGCATTGGTCCAAGATCAGAAAAATAAAAAAAATAATACAAGATAAGGAAAGGAGAGAACCCAAAACAGAAGGGTGAGCTGGTGGAGTCCTCTAAGCAGAACATGGGCTGAACTTACCAGTTGCTTCCTTCTGCACAGTGCTGGGTCATTTGAACTCATCCGCTTGTGGTCACCTTGGAAGGTTTCCAATCAGAAGCCCTCCAACTTTTGCATCTAGACAGACACACACAGTGCGACATGGAGCTCTTCTGTCCCCACTGAAGGAAAAAGTTGAGCCACTGAATCTAAACAAATACAAACAAACTTCAAAATCCCATGCAGTAGCAGTAAGAAAACTAGAAGAAACCCTTGCTCTCACAAATCACCAAATCTGTGTCTATTAGCTGCATCTTCTCAGACGACCTACAAGACGACGTGCCTCCTGACAAAACAAAATCAGGTTATAGAACATTTTCACCTTTTCGCCTTCCAACAAATTGCTTATTTTCCCATGTGAACAATAACCTTATTGTTTGCACTAAAGCACAGTACATGACTAGTCATGTTAGGAAGTGAATGAATTGTTGTGCTGTCAACATGATTTTTTTCCCACATACCTATTATATCTAGGAATTCCTTCCAAAGTTAGAAACTTGGAAGAAAATGCATAGTGCTTTTATCTGCTCCCACTATCCAGAGTTTTAGTGACATTTAGGCCAGGGTTGCCTAACAATGTGAAATAATAATAATGATAATGATAATGATAATAATATAATGATGATGATGTCACCAGATTTTGACAACATCTCAACAGTAGATATATATTGTGGAGAAGTCTGGTGAGAATTTTGATCCATCAAATTTTGCATGTAAGTTTGGTTCACAGCAACCTAAAAGGCTCAGTTTACTGGTTAGTGCAAAAGGAGGTGAAGATATAAAAGGTTTAGGCCTGATATAAAACACTCTTGATCATTCTCTTCCCCCTCTGTCGCACAGCACTTAGAAACTCAGGCATCTACTGACAAAGAAACAAAAGTATCAGATATCCAGCTAGATCGGGTCTGGACAGTCCTAATGTTTAGTTAATCTGCTAAAACCAAACAAATCAGACATTTTCATTGTAAATCGGGAAAAAATAATTCTGGTTGATAATGTCTAACATAGGAACTGAGGTGATTCCACATTCTTCCAAGCATGGCACAGACAAAAAAGCAGTCATGGCCACTTACTCTGCTGCTTTGCCCAGTGATGGCCATAAAGAGTACACCCGACAATCTGAAGAACTGGCACAGGTGGTGGGGTGTAGGAGACTCCATGCAACATCTAATTCTAGCTGCAGCCAAGGCTGAATCTGCACCAATGAACACTGAAACACCCCACATGCACAAGTCAAGCTCCCCACAAAATTCTTACCAATCAGATCAGCCAGACATTAGCAGGTACACGTCATGTTTACCTGCTCTTTATCCTATATTCCTACTTGTCTCTATTTACTTCACATTTCCAAGCAATGACGCAGTGTACAACAACAAATTTTACCCTCAGGTCCTTGGTATGCTCAGGATTCTAGGGCCAGATCAGATTTATGTTGAGACTGCCACATACATGCATAAGAATGCTGTCTTGAACTCTTGCCGATATCTAAACATGAATAATGAACGTGTAATAAATGATTCTTAGAGGTAAATAAAATTTTTCATTCTTATTATTTCTTCTCCTAGATGAGAGACAGGAATGCATCAGAACTAGATGCTTGTGTCCACCTCACACTCCCATCCATCCAGCAGGCTAGCCACAGCATGTTCTCGGGGCCAAGGCAGAGGAGCGCCAAAGGAAGAGGAACACACAAGCACAGGTGGTTTCAAGCCTCTGTGTGTCCTCTCTGCTAGCATCTTATTGCCCAACACTAGTTATATGGCCACAGTTAGCATCAAGGGGCAGGGAAGTGGACCCCATCCCCTTCTATGCCAATAGATGTGGGAACAAGGAAGGAAAAGACCTGAGATCTTTATGCTCTGACTCCACCATTGTCATAGAAGCAGATAGCCATAGATGATTTTACAGAGACCCAGAGATAGTTTATGCGCAAGATGAAACCAAAATCCAGGTCTGTGGGCTTATAGTTTGTTCTTTCTTAAAGAAATGGTACCCATTGCTTTTATTTGACAGAAATGCAACCAAAGGACCATAAAGTCAACACTTCAGTATTATCAAATATAATCCTTACTCTCTAAAACAGTGCCTAAACATACTGTACCTACAAAATATATTTGAGCAGCTTCAAATCAAAAACAAAAAATGATATTCTCTGCTCAGAGTCCTAGGAATTATGATTCTATTCTCTTTTTTTTTTGGTACCGGAAATTGAACTCAGGACCTTCTGCTTGCCAGGCAGGCACTTGTGCCACTGAGCTATATCCCTGGCTCTAGGATCCTGTTCTCTTATAGATCATAATTCAAGCCAGGCAAGCATTGAATAAAGAGAAGCAAAAACTGTGATGTCCTGGAAAGTTTATAGTCTACTTATACCTACCAGATTTAGCAGATAAAATTACAGTATTCCACTTAAGTCTGAATTTCATAATTAAAAACTGATTTTTAGGATTTTGTAGCTTTTTAGCCTTTCTGCAGATACCTATATACTAAAACATTTTCACCTGAAATTCGAATTTAACTGAGTTTCTTTCGTTTTATCTGGAGACTCTATGAATCTACTAGATTTAGGATACATTAAACCATACTTAAGAACAAGTAAACTGTATAGACATATATAAAATAATAATACTTTGATCTTAAAGTATTTTTGGAGAATTAGTATAAATATTCAGAATGAAGATATTAATCTCATAGTGAAGATTATTGTGCATTGTATATTAATTGGCATCATCCAAAATAAAATTGTCCACAAAATTATCTAAATAAAAAATATAATAGGATTTTATATTTCAGATAGGGTTTGAGAGAGTAGAAATCAAAGCTTACAAATATCAATGCAGTTACTAAGGTTCTGCAACTGTCATGTGTGTTTCATGGGCTAGAAAGTAAAGATATAGAGCTGGAGTCTATGTAGAAGCCACTGTCCCACAAAGTAGATGTGGTAAAGGATATGGAGTCAGGTACCCCAACCATTTCTTCCCTGTCTCCTTCAGAGTTCCAATGGCAAGGGAACAACACCCAGTCAATTCCATTCTCTTTGTTCCCACCACAAAGCCTAGGGCTCCCACACAGAGCTCAGCATCTGAAGGCAAAGAGGCAAACAGTTAGCCAAGAAAATACAAAATTATAAAACCAATTCATAAATAAAGCTAAAAACTTACAAATGAAATAGATGTAAAATGTTTGTCATGATCTGTATTAGTAGCCATTTGGATTAGTATTTGTCTAGTGGAATCAACAGCTATTGGTGGAAAGGAATTTAAAAAAAAATCTTACTCTTAAATCTAGCCAAGCTATTTGTTAAAGCTGGTTCCCATTAAATGTTTGTTAATTCAATTTATAAAAGCCAAAGTCCAATGGCCACTGCCCACTGCACACAATAAGGGCTGTATATGTACAGACTGGCACTCAGCCAGGATATAGTGTCATACAGACTGGGATCTTGTATGTAAACATTGTTTGAATCTCTAATAATCAAAAAAATTTTAAAAATCGGTATGGCTTCAATATCCTTATAATGCAAAATAAATATTGAACTTCCTGTGTGCAGTTCCTGTGTTGAGGCTGTGGGCTTTCTTGTTGACTGAATGTGAATAGGGGTTTGTTTTAACATTTTCGTTAGGTCGAAGTTTTCTCTTCCACTAGAAAGAGAGAGGAAGTTGATGCTGAGGGAAAATTCCCTCTGTACTATGCTTTATTCTCTTGTCACTAGATTAGTACACTACATTTCATAAAATTCTTATATTATTCTTATTTCTAAGTTAAATATTGAGTATATATAAGTGCTATACAGAGTGTCCTTTATCAAATCCTATAATTATATACAAAACAAATCCAAAAAATAGAGGTAAATAAAAAATAGTGTCATTTAGCTGATAAATTATAATCCAAGACAAATATTGACTAGCATATTTATTAGTATGTACTCTCAGAAAAAAATTGAGGAAAAGATAAGAGAGAACAATGTCTGTTCTATTTCCCTGGTTTCCATTCACTTCATAAGTATCTACTACAGTCTTCCTTTCTCAGCCCACAAGGAGTCAGAAAATGAGACACCGAAATGGATTTTCGCACTTCACGAGCCAGGAAGTCTTTATTGAGTATCTCCCAAGTGTTTTGTACTGTGATAGAATGGAGGGTAAAGACCAAAAATAATGTCCCTAGGAGAAGACAGCACCCTTATAACATCCTCACAAGGGCTTTTCCCTGGATTTTTTCATTTGCAAAAATCCATCTCCTACATGTCATATAGTAGCCATTGGTTAGTGTGGCTCCCATTGATGGCTATGGTGAAAATGATGATGATAAAAGGACAATCTCATCTCTCTGGGTTTTTTGTTCCAAGAATTATTTACCAAATACTTACTATAGCCCCATTGCTTGGGTTACTGTTTGTTCTAGTTAGTCTTAGTGTTACATAATTATAATTTCAGGAAACTGGGGGCTGAGGCTGGAGGATGGAAAGTTTGATCCCAGCTTGGACAACTTAGTGACTTAGTCAGACCCTGTCTCAAACACTGGGTGGGAAATGGGAATGTAGCTCAGTGTGAAGGTCTTGGGTTCAATCCCTAGTACCTCTACAAAAACTAAAAAAAATAAAAAACGTTCCGTGTGTGTGTGTGTGTGTGTGTGTGTGTGTGCACGCGCGCGTGTGCGTGTACGCACACACGTGCCTGTATGCATAGAAGAAGAGAGGAGGGAGAAAAA
>NW_004955415.1:20893043-20984405 GCF_000276665.1 Chinchilla lanigera | reverse complement strand
CAGTTTGTAAATAACTTCAACTGAAAAGGGTCAGTACAACCCACCAAACAGTCCACAACCAGCTTCTATTCCACAAATGTCAGAGACAAGTAAAAGACTAAAAATCAGAGTGGGTGTTTGATAGAATGTGAAACAAACAACAACTTAGTGCATTGTTTGTTATTGTTGCTGTTGTTTGTTGTTTGCTCAGTTTTGTTTTCTAGTGTTAATTGGTTGCCATGATGTCACATGGTTGTCCCTTCATTCCTAGTCCAGAACGTCACTTAGGCACGGGGAGAATGTGGTTCTGTTGATGAAAACCTTATCTGTATGTAATATTCATGTGGACCTCATTCCTATTAAAATGAGAAACTTTATTTAGCCAATGAATTGGAATTTTTAAAAATTCCTTTGTGCTAAAGTCATCCCTTTATCTCATTTCAAGACCAACCCAAATAGTTTAGAACCAAAGAGCAGCGTTCAATCATCACTTTGTCAAAATCCAGCTTGTTGATTTCTTAAAATAAACATGTTTTTCCTTTGCGTTGTTACACCTGCCTTTCATTTCACTGTTCTTTGGCCAAGTGCTTTCCTGTTTGAACAGACAGCAGAGTCAAGAGGCTGTGGCAGATGAGGCTATTCAGATTCACGCTGTGGTTTCAAATGAGCAGATGGGAGCTGAAGATGAAGAACAGATCCCAACACCAGCTCTGCTTCTTTCTTGTTTAACACTGGACAGGATGTTCAATATCTTCTGGGCTTCAGGCTTTGGTCTTCAAGACAAAGGAGGTGTACAGCTTATGCTGTTATAGAAAGAACTGAATAAGAGAAGGTATGCAAAAGTGCTTCAAAAGATAGTCATATCCCAAGGTCGAGAAATGCCTCAGCATGGCTTTTGAAATTCTATGATGGCAGGCCAAATCACACCCCCATTAATCTTCAAGCAGAATAATCATTGTTCTCTCCTGACCTCCGGATCCTTATTGCTTTACCTTCTCCTCACTGTGATCACAAAACTCTCCTGAAGGCCCCCAGTCAACCACAGTAATATCAAAGATTATTTGTGGTTCAAAAAATAACTGGAAAAAGGTAGCTATGGTTGAGAGAATTTAAATCAACAATAAAAAATTAATAATTTGTCATCTAGCAGCTTTAAGAATACAGTGTGCTTTATTTTTTAGCATATAGACAAAAAGGGAATTAAGTAACCTGAAGAGTGGAAATTAAATGCATACAGAAAAGTTGGAAATCTTTAGCAAATATACTAAGCAACTGTACTAATAAAAATCCCTGTAATTATGCATTTAATTTTGCCCTGAATTTCCTACCAGTCAAATTTAAATTTTAAAATTATAAGAATAATATAATTCCCTTGGGAAAGGACAAAAGGAAAGGAGAGGAGTACAAAATATATCAGTAAAAAAATATTACTGAAAGAAAACCTTTATTTCTGGGAGCAAATTATAGCAGTTTATTCTTCATTTTGGGATTTAATCAAAATACAATTCTACATTTCTCAAGTTGTAGAATAAATACCCCCAGGAGTATCGTGAAATGCCAAGCTATACTTAAACCACAAATGACTTAGAGAATCAACTGAACAATTTTGGGTAAAATTTACATGTTTGTGTATCTATAGTAGTGCCAGTTCATGTCTTATGAAATAACAAAATTTGCATTTATTTTAACAAGAAAACATGTCTAGAAATGTTTTCTTCTGGTGCTGCTGCAACCCAAACCATATGAGCAAGGTTGAACTCCTTTGCCAACAGGATGTTTTACAGGATTTTCTGACGTCTGGCATGCTGATAGTATCGTCAGTAACAGTTTTGGTGAAAATGTTAACACTGCCCCACACAGTCATATACATCCTCCATAAAAGTCCAAAGTAGAACATGAAAGACTGACTCACACAGGTACAAACTGAGAAAGCCCAAACAAGAAAGCCCAGGGTGCTTGCTCTGTAACTTTAAGGACATAGCACTGAACCTCCGTATGTGGTCCTTAGAAAATCCTGAGAATGCTTATTAACATGAAGATTCTTAGGATATACCCCAAAGCTGAAAAATGATCCCTTCTGAAAAAGAGGCCAAGAATCCTCATTAGAACACATCAGAGAGTTGTACATACACACAGACAGGGTGAAGGTGGCAAACAATTTAAAATAGTTGAAGGAGTTTAAATTCCCTTAGTAACTTAGTTTCCCTGCGTGTCACTTATAGTAGCTGGCCTTTTGACCAGATCATGGTATTGGTAAAGCCTCAACAATTTTTAGAGCTGATTGAAGAATTCATTCTATGTTTTGAATGCAAAACTCAAGGTGTAAAGTTTATTATTCCAGCAGGAAAGTTGAAAACCTGATTTACAACCATACTTATTTGGAGTACCAGTAATGCTCACCAGAAAGGGATTACCATAACCATCACAAACAGGGTCAAACCTTCTCTAAAAATCTCTCTTGAATCTGCTTTAATGCCGAGAAATTATTTAAATGGCAACCACAGTCAAACTCCCCAGGTTGTTAAGAGAAAGCATTTTGAAGTGTGATTCTGTACATTAATTGTGAATGTACAGAATGTGCAGAACTGATATCAGTTCAGATCCTCCCAAAATCTTTAATTTGTTTATTTTGAAGAGTTTTGAAGAGAAAAATAAAATGCAAATGCTGGGGTTCTTTTTCTACAATTTATTGGACCCTAGAATCATTCTGTCATATAGCACTTTACAAGGATAGGTTTCTGTGTTCCCTTGCTACTCAGAGTAGGATCCAGTGATCCACGTACATCAGCATTTGAGTCCCTGTAACAGCTTGTCAGAAACAGAGAATCTAAAACCTCACCCAGAACTACTGAAATGGAATCTGCAGTATAACAAATCCCTGTGTGATTTGTATGCACATTAAAATCTGAAAAGCACTGCTGTAGAATGCATTTTAAGAACCAGCACCAAGGATAAAGACAGAGATGGTTTTAACCTGGAAAACTTCAAGCATCAGTCTTACAGTTCATTCACCTTGGCCCCTGAAAGACTTCAGGGTTTTCTCCAAGAACATCTGCTCTCAGGCAGAGAATTTTTTCATAAGGAAAATTATGTCTGAAGAATATATAGAACAATACTCTGCAGTTAAGAAAAGCACAGATCTATGCTATGGGCTGTATAGCATAGATCTATTGCAGCTACTCCCCAGCAGAGAAATAGCCCATTTCCCAGCTGCAGCTGAGAACACATCCTCCCATCTTAGCTGACAAATAATCAGAGATTTTCCAAATTCCTATTCCCAAGCCACTCTGAGTCCCAAGCACAGATTCTGAATCAGGTGCATGTAAAACACTAACAGGACTTGCGTTGGGAAGGAAAAGATGAATGTTGGGCTTTAACAATAAAAATCCTCATGTTAATAAAAGCAATTCATGGCCTCAAGTCCATGTAAGGTATGGATCAACCAGCAAGAACAAGGTTCCCATCGGAATCTTCCCAGCACACAGCCATGACTCATGCCCAGAGCCATCTTGTCCCTGCAAGAAAAGCATAAATCATCATCCATTCTTAAAAATGATGCCAAAAGTACATTTTATTCAAATGCATTCCTTAAAATAATTGCTGAGAAAATAATACCAGAGTATTTAACTGACAACTGATTCCTCAGCTTTCACATCTGGAGGGAAAATATGTTCATGGAGTACTTAAGTGGATTCTAGAGATGCTGGAAATTCCTAAATACACAAAGGTCCAAGAACAATCTGAGATTGTTGTTATTCTTTTCAAGAGGAAACTTTCATGTCTCTGTCACATGTAGAAAATGACCTCTTAAGTTTTATAATGAAAACTTTACCATTCTTTTCCTTTTTTCTCCTTTCTCCTACTTTTATATTTTAGCCAACACAATCAGAAATAAAAATGTATTTGTACACATGGATTCCCACAAGAGATCTCTCTCTCTCTCCCCGTCTCTGTTCTCGCTCATCTGTATCTGTTCACCAGCATTCAAGCAAATTCAATGTTCTTTCACAATTTTGATAAATCACTTTTGACAGTGCTTCCTCTCTGAATACACCTCCTTGACTATCCTCATTAAATATATATTTATTGCTCCATCTCCTTGGCTTCTATATGGCTCCCCAGAAGTAGACTTGAAGGCAAAGATTCAAACATGCGTAATTTGTTTGGTAGGTGATTCCCGGAAATGCTGATCTGGAATCAGAGGTGTATGCCAGGGAAGGGCAGATAGTTCATGGAACTTATTTATCAAACCCGTCAGTCCCACTGGGGAACCACAACTGACAGTGTGAAGCCCTCTTCATTGTTACTCCAGCTGAGGACCAGGGGTCTGGGATATCCTGTTATTAAATCCCTCTCAGTCATTGCTTGAAGGCTGTTTCTGGAAGTATTAACTATCTGCCACTTTCACTTGGTCTATGCTTAGGCTAAAGGTGATTTCCAGTCAAAAGAAGAAAAATAAATCAAGTCGCCATGCAAAGAGTTACAGGTGTTCATAACGGACAGCCTTTGAAATACAGACATGACTGCCAAAGGGATACGGGTAGTCAGGGCATGAACAACATCAATCATAACCACTCATTTGTCACTCCAGCCCTGCATGAATTCTTTCTAAGCACCAATATGGCTTAAAAACTTAGGTAGTACTGTTTCAAGAGTTTAAAGACCATCAGCCACCACATCTTTCTTCTGTTGGCTTCCATGACAACACAGCCTTCTGGGTGTTCTCCTTTCTTGCCTGCCACTCCTTAACATTCTTGATGGCTCATCATCCTCTGGCCAAACATGGAAGTTTTGTATCCTTCAATTGTACTAAGACTTTGCTGGGTGAGCTCATCCATTCCCACGGTTCAAGTTACCATCCATATCCGAAAGAGGTGCAAATTCAGATCCCCAGTGCCTCAGACCTTCTGACCAATGAAGCTGATGGTTTATATGACATCAGAGATTTCACAATTGCTTTAATTGCAATGATTAGAAACAAAATCTCATGTTCTGTTTCTTCTTCTTCCTAGAAGAAAAGAATGGGCCAGTATTTCCTACCCTCATGGATAACACCATCTTCCACTCAACTAGCCACACTGGAAAGCAAAAGTCAACCTTCACACCTGCCTTCCTCACTCCTGCCTCTGCAGTATCCATTTAATTGGTGGACCTCATTAACTAGATCCCACCAGTGGATTATTTCTTAAACCCACCCACTCCCATCCAGTTCCTTGGTCTAACATGACATCTTGCTTTGCCTCTTAAGCACTTTTCTCAGATCTATTCTTCATAGTACAACCAGAAGGAGCTTGTGGCAATGGAAGTCAGATTCAATCGTTGCCCACAGCATTTGGCTCCTGTTGAATGCTTCTGTTCTCATCCAGAACTACTTTCTACTTTACTTTCCCCAACCTCTCTGTGCTTTCCTCTTTTTGCTCCTGGAAAGCATCATCGTATTCCAGCACTGTAACCTTCATATCTACTAACACCTTGACTTTGGAGCTACTTCTCCCAGCACCATCTTATATTAACTTTCATGCATCCTTCAGACATAAGCTTCAACATCACTGCCTCAAAGAAGCCTTTCCAGGTTCTCCTGGCTCTTCCAAGAAAAGGATAAATTCCCTTAGTATTATAGTTTTAAGCCATTTTGCTGATACTCTTATCTATTATTGTAATTAATTGTTTGTGCAATTATCTGCTTGCCTCTGTAAGTTTCCTGAGAACAGGCATCATGTCAGTTTAATCCTTGTCTAAATACTCAGCAATTCCTGGCATGTAAGATTCTTGCATTATGTAAATTTAAAAATGCCTGACATGTAAGATTATTATTATTACTCAACAAATTTTTTCTAAGCCCGTTCACAGTTCCAAAAATCATTCTACGCTCAGTGCAAGCTGTATATGCTGTCTGGTTTTATGTTCTACTGCACTATTTCCAAGCATAGAATGTTGGACATCATCCAAAGAATAATGGAAAGGTATCCATGTCACTTTGTTAACTGTTATCGCAGAGAACTACAAACTGGGTGATTGAACAGAAGTTAATTGTCTTACAATACTGGAGGCTAGAAGTCTGAAATCAGGGTGCCAGCCTGGTTTCTCAAGGCTGTGAGACAAGGATATATTCTAGATCTCACTCCTTGGCTTGTAGATAGCTGCCTTTATGTTCAAGTGGAATTCTCTCTAAATGCATCTCTGTACTCAGTTTTGTCCATTTTATAAGAACACCAGCCATATTGGATTAGGGTCCACCCTAATAACCTCATCTAAGTAAATATATCTACAATGACTTGATTTGCAAACAAGGTCATATTCTGAGCTACTAGGAGTTAGAACTTCAAAATATGAAGTTTAGGGGACATATACAAGCCATAACAGTAGCCATGGATTTTAAGCAGGTGAGAGATAACTGCTAGACTGACAGTACAGACCATGTTAGCTACAGGGTAAAGAAAAAATTGTAGGAATCAAGACTGGAGCCCTTTTATAATGCTCAGGGCAGTGCCCAAGAGTACAGGGTCTCATTTGCCACTGCAGCATACACTGTGTGCCACAGGAGTCAGCTTTCCCATCTGTAAAATGTCTATACATTTAACATTAAATACTTTGTCATCTGGAAGAAAGAACCAAAGCTATGTGTAGCTACGATCTTAAAGATGTACATTTCTTTCTAATACTTTAACATAACACTTAAGGTAAAACAAACAAAAATAAAACATTGAGGCAACTTGTGACTTAATTTTGTTCATATGGATAAACTTAGCACAGAAAAAATAATGTAGGTATTAACCAACATTCCTATTTCCTATTGTAATACAGGCATCTTACCGGGTAAGATGATTTACCAATAGTTTTGATTTACCAATCAAATAGTAGGTTCTGGATCTTTGTAAATATAAGAATCGTGAGTAGAGGGAACCCAAGAGTCGTTGCATTTAACATACCTTCTACCTCCACTCCATTCTAATCCATTTTATTTCTTTCCTTTTCTTTCAGTTACATGCCCCAGTCCCCACCCAAATTTTCATCACTACAAACTATGTAACTTTGGTTCTTGGCCCCAAAGGAGAGTTGTCCAACTTATTTTTTCCCTCCCTCCCAGCTCTTGGTAAATCTGTGGGTCAACCCACTCAGACACCTCAGAGGGTGGTGCCTCCCACCCCCTCAAGCCACAAGCAACAAAGCGTTAGTCATTTCAGGCTCTTGGCTTTGTCATCATTTTGATTTCTTGAACATTACTTTGTCATTAACTCATTTCACTTATGTAAGGAGAACAGGCCAGGGACAGTTAAGGAGTGCCTCTTGTTCGGGAACAACAACAACAACAAAAAGACAGCATTGCTATTGCTCAATGTCCAGAAGACAATGGCTGTCTTGCCAAGATGTAATTATGAATCACAGAATAATGCAATTGATCTATTCTATGAATTGTTTTATACAGGGAGCCAAATTGGATAACATCTCAATAATCATAAGTTATTCTGACTTCCAGAAGACAAAGAAATACAGGTGGTTTTACATAGCAAAAGGACACATCAAAAGCTATTAGACCATAACACCAGATATTAATGAATCATAGGCTCACCTTTATCTCCTACAAGGCTGTTGCACATTCTATGTCACCCTTAGAGTTGTTCAGATTTTCTGAGAAATGGTTTGTGTGACTTTTTTTTATAGGAACATTAATTTATATTTTTCTTGTTTAATGGAATTGGAAGAATAGAGCAATAATAGGAAAAAGTGCTTGTTGATCTTCAGTGTCATGTGAACTGGATTGAGAAACACTTAGGAATTAGTAAAGTACAGTTCTGGATGTGACTGTGAGGGTGTTTGCAGAGATGAGCGGCATGTGGCAAAACTTGTCCATGGAGGAGGCCTGCCTAATTGTGGGCACCACCATCCAATAGGACAAGGCCCTATATGAACAAAAGCAGAAGAAGGAGGAAGCTAAGCAGCACTCTCTTTGCTTCTGGCCTTTATGATGTGCTCAGCTCTTCTCCCCCATGCTTCTCTGTCATAATTTCTATGTTCTGCCATCTTGAGGAACAGAAGAGGCTAGCTCACAACTGTCCCCCTGTTCTGAAGAATTTCCCCTCGTCCAAATCAGAGTCATTTGGCCAGGAGGTCACATGTCCTCTCTGAGCCCGGAGACAGCCCACCGAGGAGAACTGATGTGGAGAGGACAAAAATCCAGCCAACCTGACCTGTGGAACACACTTCAGAGCTCTTTATGGAATAAGGCTAAATCAGACTCTAGAAACCTGTCTCCTACCTGAGCTCCCCCTCTACCTCACTGGCTTCCTTAACTTCCACTTCTCTTGAGATCCTTATCCCAATAAATTACCTGCACCTGAAGCCCTACTTATAGAGACTAGTATGTGTGTCAAGCCAGCTCTAATCCTGCGTGTTCTATGCAGACACATTGTTTTCATATATTGATTTCATTCAACCCTCAGAATCACCTTATTTGGGAAAGACAAATAATTGAGAACAACAGATTTGAAGGTTGAATCCAGACTTTTTTGACTCCTAAACAAAGTTTGTGTCTATGACACCAAGCTAGTGCCTTAGGCATTCACATAGCACCTCCATTTCATACCACCAATAAAAAGGATAAAGTAGCCATAAGATTCAGAAAGTAAATGGGTGTGCTACACTACCCTGTTCAGAAACAAACAGATGTGACAGAGTATATCCTTGACATAAAGTGACAGCTTTCTATTAGAGGTAAAGGAGAAGGATAAGAAAAAAATAAGAGAGAGGAAATGAAGGAGAAAGTGAAGGAAATGAAAGAAGAGAAACAAAAGGAGGAGGAAACAAGAGAAGGAGGTAGGGAGGGAAGGAAGAAAAGCTAGAAAGAAAAAGCCAGGGCAGATACTTGTTTTAATAGACTTTAGCCTCTTCAGTGACCTCAGGTCTTGCACCTTGGCAAGAAATGCATTACTGGTCATTTCTCCTTTCTAGTTCTTTTCAGTGTGGAACAGTTGGAAATGCTTTAATCATGGGCTGAGTTTCAGTGCAGGATTTGGCTGAAAAATCACTTCTCTACTAAAAACTATGAGCAGTTTCCAGGGAGGGCTTGTAAACTAGTTATCTCTGTTGATGACCACATCTGTGTGCACATCTGTGGTACAAAACACGCCATGTAATAAACTGTATCTTGTGTTCCATGACTTTCTGCCATGTGGGCTGGCCTTTCCCACCACATGCAAGACGCCCTTTTCTTATTAAAAAGAATTAGAATATAGAGGAGCAATACTCCACCCACAGGGTGAGAGGGAAATTTTCTGTTTTTCATTTTGTGTCTAAGCAAGGCAAACATCACAGAACTCATTTTCTAAAGCAAGCCCAACCCAACAGCATTGAGGATGCAGAATGCCTACTGTGTGCCAGACAGCACTGTTGTGCATTGTGTGCAAGAATTCTCACAGCAGTCACTGGACTAGTCATTCTGACCCCTTTTCTCAGAGATGAAAAGATTTTGCCCAAAATTAGGCATAGGAAATGGAGATGCTCAACTTTAAAGTCATGCCTGAAGGACTCCTGAGCCCAAAATATGCATTAGCAGAAACCAACTGTAACCTTTCTTGTGCACAGAGCAATCTGAATCTGAGAAGGCATTGCACCTTAAAGAAGTGATACTCACATAGTGGATACTTGTTTTTGAAAGATCCACTCTGACCAATTCCGAAGAGATTCATAAGACTTTCAAAGACTATGAAGGAATGGCTGGGTGACAGTGAATACTTCAAATCATGAGGCTAGGGGAGGAGTGGGATTATTTCAACAGTTTTATAAATTTTTTAAAAAATGTAAAACTAGCAGAAAAAGAGGCATGAAAAATGATCTACTATATGAAGTCTCATTAAAAATACCTACATGCAAAAGAGATGCCTTAGAAGATTTTCATCTGAGTTCACAGAGCTAAAGCAACTGGAAATGAATGTGATCCCTCTCATGGAACTCAGATCCATAACTTGGTCTTGTTAGGAATCTGATATTTACAGGCATCTGCCCAGAGCACCGACCTTTGACTTCATCATTGCTTTAGTAAATATGGGAAGAAGCTTTAAGGAAGCCTTTTAAGAAACTTCATTTTTAAAAATGCAGAAAACATGTCAATCAGCTGTAAAACTATCTGGTTTGAAATTTAATCATCAATATGAGTAAGACTAAATGACTTCCAAATTTACTTCAAATGATACTTCAGGATTTTAGGATGTTAGGACATATTAACTAGAAAATATATTTGATAGATGGCAAAGGGTGATCTCGGGCTACAAACACACAGAAATAGGATGGCCCTTTAAACCTAAAATGAGTATTATTAAGTGCTTCTCATGCTACTTTTGGGCAGAAATTGTTTTACATTCCTGAATACAAGTCATATTTTAAAGAACATGCCTTTCACTCTCTTAGTTCCAAAAATAAGTGATATGATTCATGGGATAAAATGCTTTAGTTAATATACTAAGGGAAAGAAAGCCTAGTGAATAAATTTTAAAAGATATTTAAAGTGAGCAGTGTCGTTGTAAAGATGATAGATAATCATTTTGGCATATGCTTGCTTAAAATCTTCCAGTGTTTGCAATTACTGTAAAGGTAGACTCTATGTAAAAGATGTGCCCCTGGTATATTTCTAGAAACAAATAAATCATCTATCATTACAGCATGACTATACTATGCTTTTTAAACAAAAAGAATTACGTATGATTGCTACATCTGTTGCTTCTTGACTTAGTCACTCTAACTTTAAGTATTGGGGAAGGATCTGGGCCTTTTAAATAGTTGACAATCAAGGTGACATGTATGCTAACAGTCCGTCAATCAAGGTGACATATATGCTAACAGTGAAACCCTCAGAAGTTCCTCGGGAGCTCTCTAGTTCAGTCTGATGGCTGATCTCCTTCAATAGGTAGTACCAGTGTGCTTCATCTCAGAGCCCATTGTTGGACCTGAATATAGAAGCATTAGGGCACTAAAAGACACATTCAAGAGAAACATCTGAAGAATGTCTCCCTAGCTTTGTCCTGGTACTCTCCCAAATGATATCCATGAGTATGATGGTATCTATGAGTACCACTGGGCTTCCACAAACAGAGGAGTGCACAGACCTATCAGGGCTGCACCTTTAGCTCTATCAACAACTTTTTCAGGAAGGTATTAATATTTTCTTTGTTTTATAGATGGAGAATCAAGGTACAGAAATGCCAAGGTACTTATGCATGGCGCAATACTGGCAAAGTAGAAGAACTAGGATTTGGACTAGCAATTCTAATTTCACATCCCATGTTCCTAACCATCTCCCATCACTGCTGAGATGTACCAGCTTGGAGATCTCGAAGACACTTCACATGACTTATATAGAATTTCAGGGGGTAGTTTCTGTTCTCATCAAATGACAGCATTTGTCCACTAGCGGAAACAGATGCACTATCACCTACAACAAGAAGACACCTTTAGGAGTCCAGGAAAACATCCAAGTCAAATTGAAGCAGACAAAGAAATCAGTATGCAAAGGGAAATATGAAGCTGTGCAGCATGTTTGGGAACATTATTTGGAACTACATTTCAGGAAGGAGGTAAATGCTTTGAAGTTGCCTTGTGCAGTTTTAAAACAATGTGTTGGTGAGAATCTGGTATCCCTCAGCAATTCAAAGAAAGACACAATTCCTTTCAAAGATGTCAACCTGTACCTGTGGAGAAAAATCATAATAGCAAAATGTTCTAAAATTTTTTTCCAGCCCTTAGCTCAGATCTCACTTGCACCAGTTGAAAAAGAAGGCAGATAATATTTCCACTCAAGATCCTCACTTGTGCTGCTTCTATTTGAAAGAAGGCTGCCAAAGTCAACCACTGTGTAGTTTTTATGGCATCTGAAGGACAAAGATAAGCATGCTACTATAAGCTGATCCACTATCCTAAGTGGAATTTAATTCTCACGATGTAAGAGCCATAGGTTTTCTATAGTAAGAGTTTTCATTTTTCTCTAGGGAAAGTTAAGCATTGTCATAGAATACAGGAATAAGTGCAGTGTGTCTTTCCCTTAGAAATTTAACATTCATTTATCACTTTATTTATATAAGCAAAGTAATATCATCTCCAAGGAAGCTCATAGGGCTAATTTTCTGAAACTCTTGTTTCCTATATTTGAAACTATACAGAGATTTACAGTCTTGAATAATAAGGGAAAAAGATGAAGTGAAATAAAAATGAGTCCTGAAAGTGAAAGGCAAAAATCAAAATGAAAAATATAGTAACATTTTACTGCTTCATCTTTTTCAACTCCTTCCTTCCTAAATTTCTTCCTTCCTTCTTTACTTCTTCATTTCTTCTTTTTCTTATTTCATTTCTGATTTTAAATTAACACGTTTTCCTGACGCACAAAAATTCCTCACTGTCATTCTCTCCCAGATCTATGAACTATGTGTAGATAAAGAGAATCCGGGTAGGAGAACAGACACAACTCCACCGTTCTCAATACATGTCCAGCATTCTTCCTCATGCCACCAAGGTTCAACAAGTGTCTGTCCACATAGCAACAACCTTCCCAAACTTCGCCCATCCAACTGTTTGAATTAGTGAACCTTTCTTGCCTCATGTCCCAAACATTTGATTTTGGACACATAGAATCAAATAGCTCTTTACTCTGGAATCTGTCACTGAAGTAGCCATATTCCTTGGTTTATTCCTCATCCTTTATTGTTCAGACGTTTTAAATAAGTCAAATCATAGCATTGCTACTATACATTTCTTTTGGGATTGTGTTGGTTTATGGGTTATTTTGCAAAGGAAAAGAATATTATACAGGACACATATTTTATATGATTATTTATAAGAATCACCCAAAGAACGATATACAGAGAATGCAGGAAATCTGTCTACACACTATAGACCAAGAATCCAGCTGAGGGCCTGGATCCCATGATAGTGTCTTGCATGAGTCCAGCTTAAGACCTAGAGCTCAGAACAATGCCTCCCACGAGTCCACCTGGAGGCCCAGAGCCCATGACAACGTCTCATGCAGGCCTGTTTCACGGATCTGCACTGGGAAGGCCCAAAGGTCAGTGGTGGAATCTAGAAAGTCTGTTCTGGCAGGCTCAGGGATCTGTACTGGAGCCAGAAAGTGATGCTCAGAAGAACCAGAGCTCCCCTTAAAGGTACCATCCTCAGCAACAATGAGTTCCCAAGCTCCTCTGATGATCAAGATGGCCAAATTCCCATTAGGGAAGCCAACACAGCAAGCTTCTCAGGAGACCGGCAGTGCACCATCTTCCTCTCCGGAGCCAGGAAGTGATTCTCAAAGTAAGAATCAGAGTTCCCCCAAAGTGAACCAAAGCCATTCTCAGTGCCAATGAGATCTCGAGCTCCTTGGAGAATGAAAACAGCTAAGTTCATCAGGAAAGCCAGCATGACAAGCTCCTCCAAAACAACCAACAGCTCCTTATAGCTTCTGCCAGCTCCCAACAGCCTCTCTCAGATCCGAACAGCCTTCTCTCCTTCTCCAGTTCTGCCTCTTATGCTGCTGGCAACAATCCCCATGTGGGCCTCCCACACCCAGCACCACGCTTACTCAGTTCAGCTGGGGGTTAGAAGTTGACCACCAGTTATCAATCCACTACAGGGATATTCTCTACATTGTAGCAGTTTTTTAACTGCTGGATATTTACTTTGTTTTCACTTATTCCATTTTATAAATGGTTCTTAAATTTTATTTAGCAAGAGAGGAAGCAGAAAACAAGCTATTTCTGATATATGCCCACTTCAAACTAATGTGTATACCCTCCTCTTTTCATATTTAATCAAACCATGTTATGCAATTTATTACTTTACCTTCAAAACACATTTTACTCTAGGCCCCTCCATTGGTACATTCTTCTGTACCCAGAGCTGTCTCAGTTCTTATTCTTGGAAAACTCTTGACAAAGCTGCGGAAGAAGACAAGTAAAGGGTTGAATTATTTCAGTTCTGCCAGGACTGGGTTTAATTATTTCAGTTCTGTGTCATGGATTTTTTGTACACACTTAAACACTGCCAAATGCATGAGATTCATTTCTGTGTGTTCACCTAGGTAAAGCAGGCCCCTCATTATTTTTTTTAAATTTTAAGGAAAAGAAAAATAAACCATAAAACAATGGTATAAAATTTCAAAACAAGATTGTAGGAGAGTAACAACAGTTAGCACATTGCATGTTGTTTTCTTCAAAGCAGTCACTCAGATTATAAAATATAATCATGGAAGACTGATCAGATTATTTAGGCATAAACCTTTCCTTTCACTGAGCTAATAGCAATTAGTAGTATAACAATCTTAGCTATCTTGTGTGTGTGTATATATATGTGTGTGTGTGTGTGTGTGTGTGTACATATTTATTTACCTACTTTTTCTTTTCCCTTCCTTCTTTTTCCTTTCCCCCATTCCAGTTTTTCTATCCATTTGAGCATTTTGGCAGGCCTTTATTTTTACTTGATAACAATTTATTTGATTCTAAGAACTAGGAAAACCATGAAGCTTTATGCCTGGGGAAAAATCATGGTGAATTTTGCAAACTTTGGTTGAATTTTTCCTAAGCCTGTGAATTTTAAATAACATATGTATAGTGTTCCCTATACATGTCATGACTCATTTTCCCAATACCTCTAGATGAAGTGATTACCAAA
Source organism: Chinchilla lanigera (assembly GCF_000276665.1). Lineage (NCBI taxonomy): Eukaryota > Metazoa > Chordata > Mammalia > Rodentia > Chinchillidae > Chinchilla > Chinchilla lanigera. Next base: position 20,969,780 of record NW_004955415.1, on the reverse strand, counting down.
TTACTTGTCCACTACACAAAGAAAGAAAGTAGTTCTGAATGGATGTTGGAAACACTCATGAGTAATTGACTACTATTGCCTGCAATGGAAAGTAATATAGACTGACAATAGGAATAAATCCTTTAGTTATCAGTCCTAAAATGAATTAAAACAGGAGCAAACATTATGAGCCCCACATAGGAAGCATGCATGTAAGCTACACAGCTATCTGCTGGCTCCATGAGAAATTCAATTTTTCACTTTAAATAAGCTAGGACAAGTTGAATGTTGGCACATAGATGAGAGGACATTAAGTAAAACCAGGATCCTTTGAAAGTAGGATGTATGGTATGACAGGTAGACTTTGCTCTAGGGGGTGTATGACAGTTGTCATCTCTACTTGCTATGCAGGCGGAGAATATTAAACATGAAGTAGGCTGAGACTCAAGTTCTAGTGCATTTTAAAAATATATAAAAAATCACAGTCTTCTTAGGGTACCATCCCTAGATTCCACTCATGAAAAATCAACATTCATTCTTTAATTAAATAAACCACCTTTTATCATCCATTCTGCTTATTACTAGTAATAGGAAAAATCTGTTTTATGTGGAAATAGTTTACCAACTGTGTGCCTTTGAAAACACATAACTATTTTGAATCTGTTTCCCTGTGTATCTAATAGGAATAATCATTTGAAGATTAAAGGCCAAAAAGATGTAAAATTAACTGGAAACTGCTATAGCAAGTATTATTATTGCTATATGTACTGTCATTACTGGACAAGGAGAGAATACACTCTTGTTAGTGGCTCTGAAGCACTTTCTCAAAGAACAGAACAAAATAGCATGAAGACAGGGGTCACCAAGGCTTAAGAAGCAATATTATTTTTATTTTCCACTCATCTGAAACTTGCTATGAGGTGCCTTCCTCCTTACAAACTGCTGACCTTAATGAACAGATGGAGTTGAATGCCTTTAAAGATAAAGTACTGAGGACCAGTCAGAGAAGGAGCCTGTGGTCTTGGCAGACTGCAAAGGGAGCCTGTTCCTGACTCAGGGGCCTGAGGCAAGTGGGAGGGGAAAAAAAAGTGGAACAAAGGAAGCAGTTAGGGACAAGCCTGGACCCAGCCAAAGGAAAGAGCCAGGGAGAGAGGAAAGCACATCGGTGAGGCTGAGTGGTTCATCATTCCATCCAAGGACACAGTGGCTGAAGAAATATCACCACCGTTCATAAAGCTGTTGGTGGTAAAGTGCTGCTTAGAGGAAGGCTTCCTTCCTGCAATGAAAGTTCCCCATAGTGACAACATATTCCAATTTAGCACACTTGAGCTCATACTTCTCTTAGTGCATTTGTGAGCCATCCTCTGCTGTAGACTTTAACCATGTGAGCAAACCAAATTTACTAATGTTCTGCATAGTTATTTTTTAAGAGAAGTGTCTTCCAGCTGCCTGAGAGTGAGCTTACCCTGGGGAACAGAAATGGTAAAATCTGTCCAAAGCTCCAGGAACAGGAAGTCTGGAAGAGAATAAGGAAGCCAAAAAAGGACTGCATTTCCATTTCCAATTGTGGCTAAAATTCCCCAGACTCATAGACATACCATCAGTTCATTACCTGAGCACAGAGCAGGGCAGCCACTGGAGACTCAGCCCATGACTGCCAGAACTATCAACGTATTCTCACTCAGGCTAGATATTATCCTTGAGGAGTCTATCATTGTTTTGTACATATTATCCACTTACACAAAGTCTAGAAGGTGGAAAGACGTAAAATACCCTGTGACAACCTCTCTCATTCCCAAGTTACCTCACTATCTTGGAAGGTGCCCTACCTCCAACCCTTTTATCCCTTATGGTAGGGAAGGAGGATACAACTTCCTGATGCCCTGGGTAGAGGTAGATCATTGATGTTACTTCTACATAGTCTCAGGAAACACATTAATAGTCACTTGGCTGTCATCATATCCCCTTGGAAATCCCCAGGTGTGCCTTTTACATAACTAAAAATAAATAGAGGAAATAAAGGTGATTTTATATCAAGACAAATAATAGGTCATTATTTTGCTTTGTCCTCACACTCAGAGATGATGCCAAACTATATTTCTGTCCACAAACATGATTCAACTCCCCAAAAAACCCACCTGTGAACAGTTACCTCATTTCCACTACTTCTGGTAAGTATCTCCTACCAAGAAGCTCTGGGCAAGCCATGCTTTCACCATTAAACTATTCAGGCTGTATTCAATGACAGCAGTCATATAAACAGACTTTAAGTCTTTCTTTCAGGATATTTTTATTCCTGTTCTTTTTCTATAGGGTTTTTAAATTTTAAAAATTTATTATACCAATAGAGTCAGTTATGAGATTTTAGTAGGCATACTTTGTTCTATTCTCCCAAGTACATTTTCCCTTTTCTTAAAGTAGTAGGAGTCTATTAGTCCTGTTTGAAACCATCAACCTTGTTCTTACTTCAAGAGGCTTGAAAAAGTCATGTGACCTAAGCCTGGCCAATCAGAGTCTTTGACACAGAAGCAGTTCTACTGGTTTACAGAAAGCATGTGACCCAGGTCACATGAGAATCATCATCATCAATCAATCATTACTTCTATGTATACATCTCACTTATGTACACCTGGAGGTACGAGGTGAGTCTGTGTGAGAACAGCAAATATGAAAGAAAACAGAGGTGATAGTAGGAAACTTATCCTGATTGCATTCGGTCCTCAGATCCAGCAGGAGGTAGTATTCAGTAACCCACGAGTGTTTCCAAAAACCACTCAGAACTCAGTTTTCTTTTCTTGTGCAGTAGATAAGTAATTTGTTTATCATTGCATCCACAAGTTTGGGGAAAATGAGTCATAATGTGTATAAGGAACTCTATACATATACTACTTAAAATTCTCAGGCTTAACGAAAAAATCACCCAAACTTTGCAAAATTCACCATGATTTTCTCTAAGCATAAAACTTCCTGTTTTTCTCAATTCTTTGAACCCAGTTAATATCATCACTTTTGCCTGGCAAAACCTCTTTCTAGGACTTCCTTTTCTAATATGATTATTGAAGGAGTGAGATGTATGTAGAAGTGCTAGAAGCCACTTGTGCCATCAAGAAGAAAGAGTCTGAGAACAAAAGGAGGAAAAAGTAAATAAATAAAAATTTTTCAAAGGGTGATCATATGAGACTTAGTGCTGATTGCATCCAGTCTTCAGATCCAGGCATGCCTCAGGCCAAACTATCTTTAATCTGTGAAGCTCTAACTCAGTGCCTATTCTTTTTTGGCTTAATTCTGAGGTAGATATTCAGTTGATCTATATTATCGTTTTCTGTCACTTTGCACAAAGTATATTTTGTTCCAAAGTCTTCCTTTCTGTACCAACACATCGCCCCCCTCTAAGACTTTATCAGCAATGTTCTCACTTTGTCACTTAAAGTTATGCCTGGAAGCCAGGTGACAGTAATGAAAATGGCCCACAAGCTGAAAGATTCATTGCTAACTGAACTTTAGCTTCCAATAAAATGAGAAAGTTGGATTATAATGAAAGCACAATGAAAATCATTTCCAATGTGAATAATCTTTGGGACAACTCCATTCCCTTTCACTCCAGAGACAGACAAGGGTCTTCTCATTTGCTCTGATGAGTTAGCCAAAATACAATAGAGCAGGATTCTGAAGTTGAGACTACTACAGAAAATAATTCCAGTAAAGAAGAGAGAGAAAGAAAACAAATATTAACTGGATCTTTGTAAATCACCAGTTGAGTGTTTATTAAGTGTTGGAGTTTAAGTTTGATTATAATGGGTGAAAATTTTCCGTGTTGTAAAAAGGAGACTAGGGTAGCCAAGAAGCAATTGGAAGTCACACTGTTCTGCTCTCGGCTTTCCAATGGGTGTGGAAAGAGTAGACAGAACTAAAAACACAACTGGAACTCTGGCCCATTTCCTAAATGTTAACATAGAGGGGAGTGCTTTCTATGTAGAGGGGTGTCATCAAGTAACCAAAAGAAGACAGATTTGGGGAGAAGCAAGAAGGGTGGGGAAGGAGTCTCTTTCACTGCAGTTCTTCTCCAGTGTCAAGGAGGCTGGCTGGGGATCAGCAAAGATTCTCTAAGAATGCTTCTATTTCTTGGATTGGTGCCAGTTACCCAGAGCAGATGTGAAACCTTCGCTGTGATTAGGAAATATTTTACATGTGAGAATGTGGATGCTACAATTCTCAGCTCAGCCAAGAAGACTTAATAAATGGTGAAACTTTACATCTTTAGGGAGGAGCAACATACTTTTTCAAAAGTGTTGGTTATAATAAACACCAAATTCCCATAGAAAGACCAAACTGATGATGTGCAGCACTGAGCATTTTATTACTGTGGAAAAATGTACTCAGACAAGGCAGCCCACATCATCCCTCTGTTAATACTCTCCCTCTCCTTTATAAATAGCAGACAAGTGCTTGTCCTTTACTATTGGAGTTTTCTTTTGATGAATCAAGACTGGACTAACAAAATGTGTCTTTGTTAGAAAATAGTAAATGAAGAAGTAATTGGTTGTCACAAAAGCGACAAGGCTTTTATTTTATAAGTAAAACCAAATGTAATTTGGTTAGATTTCTTCAATTATAATTGTGTGAGCTATTTCATCTCTCATGGAAGGTTTTGTGTGTGTCTGTATGTGTGTGTGGATGTGGTGCTGGAGGTTGAACCCAAGGCCTGTACATGCAAGGCAAGAACTCTACCACTGAGCCATATCCCCAGCCCCCTAGGATATTTGAGCATATTAGAAATGTACTTTATTCTGATTCTGCAGGATAGCTAGCTGTTTGACCCTTGGTAAATAAGTATTTCTCTGGCCTTCAGTTTCCTGTTGTGTTAGAGAAGAGACCTGTGCTGGATCAGCATTTCTGAGAGTGTATTGAAGAAAGCAGTTCTGTGAGAAGTTAATGAATTCTCAAAGCAAAGGTAGGAATTCATTGATCAAACAGGAAAGAGAAAGGCACTCAAGACAGAAGGAATAATGTGTTGAAAATGTACATGTGAACAGTTTTGCACCCATTTGTTTAACAAATGTCTACTGATAACTTACTCTGTGAAAGGTACTGATTGTTATAGGAGTTGGGGACAGCAGCAAGTAAACATGACAAGAAACTTCTTCCAAAGGTTTTATACTCTTGTATTGTGAGCATTCAGTTAAACAAGGAATTAAAATAAAATCGAGTATTCTGCATACTGTGCTGAAAAATGGTAGAGATTCCTATAGAGTATGAAGACAAGGGGAAGTAAATGCTGTGAAGAAACAGATATACCCAAACTGAGATTCAAAGAATAAACAGGAGTTATCCAGGCACTGAGTAAAAGACGAATGTGCCAGGCAAAAGGAAAATTATGCATAAAAATATGAGGGTTAAAAAAGGAAAGAATACCTTTAAGGAACTTGACCTTGCAATCTGGTAGGGCTGCATTTACTGTGAAAGAATGGGAAATGAAGGAAATCAGTTTTATAACACAAATGGAGAAAGAGCATAACATACCTTAGAACCATTTAAGATGGCTTGGATTTTACCATGTAAGCAACAGAGAATACTAAAAGTTCAAGCCACTGAGAAACATGACCATCTTTGTGTTAGGCATGGGGGTAGTGACAGCAGTGAGATTTTTTGGAGAGAAATACAATTCAAAAAAGAAAAAAATTGAAGTAGTTGGTAAACTTTGCCTCCTCACAATGACAGTAGAAATAAAGAACAGAGTAAGAAATTGAAAATAAGCAGTACAGTGGAAAGTTCTGGCCTGACGAAATGTACTCAGTGAACAGAAGAGATGAATGTTGGCTGACACCCATGTATTTAGATTGGGTCACAAGGTGAGTGATGACACCACTGATCACAGTAGGGACTACAGGACAAGAAGGAGGAGGAGAAAGGAAACTGAGAAATAAAGCTGAGTTTTTATCAGGAAACATCATCTTTTTTATTCCACTTGACATCTGAATGAAAGCATTTTGATACACAGATCTGGAGCATGATTTAGTGAAAATACAGAATCAGATGCCATTCATATATGGACTACAATCAAAGCTCAGGGTGGCTGAGACCACCCCAAGTGTGTATGAAAAGTGAAATGAGAAGATACCTTGAAACCAGCATTAAGGGAGAAGCAAAATTTTAAAAAGATGAAAAAGATGACAAAGAATGAATGATTAGAGAAGAGTTGGTAATTTTTAGCTATTAGTGATATTATAGAGCTGTTCAAATAATATGCACAAAGTTTTATGTTATAGACTGTTGTATAAAACTTCCATGCAACTCTTCTGGCATTAGAGAAAGTATATATAAATCCTAACTCTGGAATATTATCACTACTTATTATCTTATGGGATTTTTCTTAGATACATGTAATTTTAAACAATTATTTTCAAAAAACTATTTTGATTCTAATTGTTGAAAGAGTAAAAGATGCAGGAAACACAACTTCATCTCTGATCAAGTCATACATTGTAATTCCATCTTTATGCCCCAAATCCATGAAATAGATAGACTGTCTGTTAAAACTCTCACAGCCTGCCCTTCAGAGATACCCTGCAACTGACAATAACACAATCACACACGTCCACCGTGGAAAGAGACCCATTGTTTTCTGCTGCACTTGGTTTTATGAACAGCAACCTGGAATCTTTCTGAACTAAGTAACTATAGGGATCATTGTAAATCCAAATAACAAGCCAATACACACAGAAATCAAATCAAACACATACAACAAAACTAAGATTTTTGGAACCCCCAAGAATTAAGCATATTCATTTTTGTAAGAGTCATAACAGAGAGTTTCTAATTTTTGTCCACCATTAAGCCCTGGGCTCATCTGATTTTCTAACTGAACTACACTCTTCTGGAGGAGATTTCATCAGTGGCTGGTGAAGCATGACTGTTTTTTATAAGCTTTTCTGCTTAAAACAACATTTTGACGAGCTAAGCATAAATTAATCAGAAACATATGGATTAAATTGACTTCAAAATACATATGGGTTTGAAAAATAAGAAAAGTACTCGGGGCAAAAACACACTTCAGATTTTATAAGCCCAATATGTTAGAAAACCATAGCAAGAGGATTCCAAAATATGACCTCCCCTATCTCTCTCACGGCCGGCAAAGTCTCGGCAATCTTCTCACAGAAATAGGAAGTCGAGAAGCAGAGGAGCACCATGAGATTGCCCCACCTGACTGTCCACATTCTCAAACCAGACGCTCTGGCTTTGGTCTGTCTGTCTGCTCATGCTAGGCAGGCTTTCCAGAGACAGCACTTGGTTTCAGGGACACTGATAATCTATCACTGCACTTCTGGGTTTATCGTCCCCTTTGAAAACAGAACTGCCTCATTTTCTACTTCTTGCAGGGCATTTCGGCTCCAGGGTCACCTCCAAATCAGCATGGAAAGGTAACAAAGTCATCATCCCTCTTCCTTATTTCCCCTCCTCCTAGTCTTCTAGGCAAAAAAAAAAAAAAATGGGGGACTGTCTTTGACTCCTTTGTCCTCTTAATCCTTTCTGTCCCGTCACTCTTCAATTGCTACTGAACTGCCCTTGAAATTCATATGCTGTTCATCACCCTGACTGCATGCATACTCGCTGAGCCCTTGTCACCTCCTGTCTGGGGGACAAGGGCAGCCCAGGGGCTGACTTCATTAGCTTCCACATTCCACTAACCTACAGGCCACCCCACACACTACCATTTACCTAACCTCTCTCACAACACTTTCTTCACATCATCCTTCCCTTTTTCATCTTTTACCTTTATTATCCGTCACATCTAAGCTGTTTTGCCTTCCTGACCAGCTTCATAAATGTGAATGTACTTGTCTCCCTAAGCATGTTTTCCATTAATGCTCAGTACTAGGCACCACCCAAAGTTGGCATTGTCCTGCACTTCTGTGCACTTTATGCTCCATCTTACGTCCCCAAAAGTCATTTCCTAGCTATTGATTATCTCCCCTTTATTTACTTTTCTTCTACATTTCTCTGCCATAGTATCTACATCGCATAATGTAAGAAATGTCATGGAGTTGGTATGCGAATGAATAGCTGAAGGATGAAAAGAGCTCATCACACAGCAAAGATGGAAAGGAGAAAAGCTTGTGCAAAGACCCTAGGGGTGAGTATAAAAAGTATAAAGAACTAAAATGTGTTTAATAAAATGTAAAAGACCATTGTAGCTGACACATAGCTTAAAAGATCCAAATGGATGTGAGATGAGGTTGATGTTAGACAACAGCCTAGGCCAGACAGGGCAGGATCTGGCAGCTGAGAGGTGGATTTCATTCTGAATCCAAGCCACTATAAGATTATTTACAGTAAAAGAGAGGAAATCATTTACCAGAGAGTAACTCTTGCTGCTCCGTGAAGGGCTAGTAAGACAGGAACAGCAGTGAAAACAGCAGCATGAGAGTTTTGTCAATGAAACACAACAAAAATGAAAGTGGCTTAGAATTCTTGCTAGCAGTAAAGACAGAAATTTAAAAAACAATATTCTGGAAAGAGAACTGACAGGATGTGCTTATGAATTTAGATGGGAGGTGTGTAAGGACAAGTGAAATCTAAGATGATTCTTCTATTTCAGGCTGGGGGAATTGAGACTACATTTCCTAAAATAAAAAATGGTTGTGAGTATATGATCTGAAGACAGGATGCTGGCATTTGAGTTCCACTCTTTCTCTCAAGTTTTTTTGCCAAGGAAAACCTTTAAACCTTTATTTTCAGGTGAGTAATAAGATAAGAAGGTTATTAGTTGTGATAAATTCATAGTGCTAAGAGAACAAAAAATGTGCTGTGTTTCATACCAAGGAAGACACGTGGTACATACCTCCATCTTTCTGTTGGTACTTCAAAGATCAAAGTTAAGGAAAAATCAAATCAGAAGAGCTCAGACCTCATACAGACTGTATCAAAATTCAAATCATGCCAATTTCCATTTGAATTTGGTGATACAAGATTGCTAAAAAACTTTAATTTAGCTTTCTAGCAGAAACAATGAGAAACCCTCATTAGAGAAAGATCAGAACCAATTAGGGACTCCAAAATATTTCTAGAAATTGTCAAATGCAATTATCTAGTATTCAACAACAACAAATAAGTGGCCAAAATAAATGACAAAAAAAGGAGGAGAAATATAGATAATACGAACAGACTCACAGAATATTTTAACTAGGAAGATATCAGACATGAGAACAGTATGAGCAGAATGTCCAGGAATTTAAGAAGAAAAAATATAGAAGAAAATATAACATATTTTTTAAAATTAAGTGAGAATTAATTTGAAAATATAAATTAATTTGAAAATATACTAATATGTTTGATCAATCTTGCATCCTTACATCTGGTAATCTGAGCAACTTCCTTGAAGATAACAATATGTAATATAACAATCATTGTTAATTCCTATCATCTTGTTTTGAAATTCTATATTGCTTTTATTGCTTTTGTTTTGGTCTTTGTTGTTGTTTTTATTGCTTTTTCTCTTTAAAATAAAAATATAATAGATATTAAGAACTCAACAAATGATTTTAATAGTATTGTAAATAGCTGAAGATGAAATTAATGAAATGAAATGAGATTGGGAGAAAATACATGTTGAGGAACTCTAAAAAAAAATTAGGTGGAGTACAAAAGTAATATAGAAACAAAAGAAGATCTGAAAGGTCCTAAGATGCAATTAGTTATAATTCTAGAAGGAAAAGAGAAAAAATGTGACAGAAAAGCATATTGAGGAAATAATAACTAAGAGATTCTCAAAAGTGACAGAAATGGGCCAGGGATATAGCTCAGCAGCAAAGTTCCTGCCTGGCAAGCACAAGGTCCTGAGTTCAATTCCCAGTACCAAAAAAAAAAAAAGTGACAAATGTCATCAAGTCACAAAATCAAGAGAAACAGAATACTAGCAAATAAACCCAAAGATACAAAAAAATTCATTGGGACTAATAGTAAAAAGTTCATTTAACTTTTAAAAAGTCAATGTATAGATTTTAAAACATTAATAGAATTAAAGGAAAAATAATATACATTTTAATAGATGTAGAAATAGAATGCAATACAAATAGCAGGTCATGATTTTAAAAACTTGGTTAACAAGCAGACTAAAAATTAAGAAGTAAAGAGCAGATTTATACAACATGATCAGCAAGCCTGATGACAACAGATATATGAAAAACACTTCTTCTACACAATGTTTCAAAATGAACATGAGATGTGCTCAGAAAACACAATAAATGTTTAAATGTTTTGGAATCACAGTGAAAGACACATTCCATTAACCCCTCTCAAGATACTCCCTTTATCTTTGAACACACTTATCTATTCAAAACATTTATAGAGATTTCTGACAAATAAAAACTTTATGCTGGTCCTCAACCACCTTATTCACAAGATTTGGTATCATGTGACTTCTGGCTCTTCTCCCAGGTCAAAATGACCATGAAAGGTAAATGTTTGGAACTGATGCAGGACACCGAGGAAGCCACAAAAAAAGAACTTCAACAACTACTTCAGAAAGTGTCAGGAACAATGAGATAAGTGTGTTCAAAGTGTATGTAGCAGGTATTTTGAGGTGGATTAATGGCAATGTGTCCTTTACTATAGCTTTTAAATCAATTTAAATATCACTATATTTTTTAGTACATCTCATGTTGGGATATATAAATAATCTCACCAAATTAGAAAGAATTGAAGTAATATTAAGGTTATAGTATAATCATAGTAAAAAATATAACAAAAAAATAATCAAAGCATTAATTGAATTTGAAATTAAGCAATACATTTTGGGGCAGTAGTGTTGGAACCTGGAGCCTTGGGATTAAGCTGTATCTCTAGCTCCTTTCAATTTCTATTTTGCGACAAGGTCTTGTTAAGTTCCCTAGGCTGGACTTGAACTTGTGATCCTCCTAAGCAGTACAGCTCTAAGTAACCCATAGTTCAAAAAAGAGACAATGAAAATTAAACAAATGAAATAGTTTAAACAAATAAAAGAATAAAATTTAAATAAAATTATAATGGAAATGTTACTTATCAAACTTAGAGGATTTAACTGAAACCATGCTTTAAAGAGAAATTTATAGCTTTAAATGTGTATATGATAGGGCAGAAAAATGCCTGACAGTCAGTAATCTATCTATTCATATCAAGAAATTAGGAAAAGAACAGGATGATAAATCCAAAGATAGTAGAAAAATGAAACAATGAACATAAAAACTGGGCTGGGGATATAGCTCAGCAGCAGAAGCATCTACCTGGCAAGCAAAAGGTCCTGAGTTCGATTCCCAGTACCAAAAAAAAAGAACATAAAAATTAAGATAAATGGAAATAGAATAATGGCTTTTAAAAAAGAACAGTAGAACAAATGCCTGGTAAACCTGAAGAACAAGAGAAAAGATTCAGAGTAAGAAAAAACTTTCTATAATGAAAAGGGAGATAGGAAAAAGATCCTACTAACTCAGTATAATAGAACATAATCAACTTTGTGCCAATATCCTACTATTGGGGTAAAATGAATGTACATCTAGAAGTACACACTTAACACAACCAACACAAATGTGTTAGTGATGAAGTATTTAAGATCATGAGAATTTGTCTTAATTTTCCGAAAAGCACTGTGTTTCTAGTCTCCTGATTACTCACAAAACAGAATCAAAGAATCTTCTATGGACTGCAGACTCTGAGTGGTTTTACCTGAGTCTTTGCCTTTACTTTTTAGAAACAGTTGCATGACCATGATCCAGAAAATTTGTTGTTGGTGGTGATGCGGTTTTCTCTCCAAATTACCTCCTCCTTACTCACAAGCCATGGCCCTTAAGACTCATGAAAAGAATTCAATGCTAGATTCATTAGCAAATGTCAATACCAAGTTCCTAAAACATTCCAGGCAACTTCATCAGATCTCAAAGTGTGGGATAGACCTATGTATGCCAAGAACTGGGAGTTTTCCCCGAGAACGTAATGGTGAAATCATTAGAGTGCCCCCCCATGAAGAACCTCAGAGTAATTATTATCTGGAAGCCAGTAGATGATAAATAACATCAAAGCACTGTAACTCATAGAGTTCCCATCAATTTTGAGCTATATTTATGTTCCCAATGTCTAGAAAAGCTCCTAGCATACAGTAAACCCTTGATTAATTCCTTGTTAGATGAACATCACATGTGGGGTGAGCAGGAAATGTAAGCTAAGGAGTTTTGAAGACAGCCAATATGGACTCAAAACTATAAAGCTAAAATTGAGTTGTTTCAACTTGTAACATCATTACACAGTTTACTAAATTTTGAATAAAATACAACTAATCACATTTTCACTGCCAGGACTAATCAGTCTATTACTGCACAAAGAGCTAACTTGTTATGAAGTTCACCTTCTGCCAATTTATGAGATTTAGGCTAGTATACTTTCAGTTAAACTGCTGAATATACTAAACTAAGCTCAGAATTTATTCCAACTCCATTTTTTCAGACCCCAGAATACACTTCAAACTCAAGACTGATTGTCATCATTTCTCGTTCCACCCAGACTAATGAGCCAAACCTTTCCATAGCAACTGCAAAAAGGAATGGAAAGAAGTGAAATAGTCCATAAAAGTTAGCACAATTAGATAGATATGTGGGCATGAATAAAATTGGCAGTGGATGGATTAGCATAAATTTTAAGACCACATCTTTTGGAGGCCTTGCACTACTTTATCACAGCCTCACCACTTATGAATGATGTAGTCACTGCTGGGCTGTGGCACTGAATAAGCTTCATATCACCCAAACACCGTCAAAGGTTCTATATTTACCTTACATCTGCCAACAACCCATGTTCTCGCATTTTCTGTGTAAAAAAGCTCCATGTGGGCCAGATTTAATTTAATGCAGAAATACTATATGTCGTTTCCAATAAAAGCAAAAGAGAAAGAGAGATTCACACACTAACTTATCAAGGATGGCATCTCATGCTGGTGTTTGGAATAGGTTGGAGGTATTGCTTTGTTTACAGAGCTGTCAAGTTCAAAGGAAGGTGCATGAGCCTGGTCAGAATGGCCTCAAAGATCTGTTTTACAAATAGAAAACATATGCCCCTGTGGGGTGAGCTCTTCATTCTCAGCTACAAGTGAGGTTGAAAACAGTTTGACTCTGAGGAAAGAGAATGCGTCGTGGAGGTTTTCTTGCCTCTTGATGTTCTGAGAAATGTCCCGGGCAAACTTCCGATGGGCCAAGGTAAAAAACACACTGACTGTGACCAAAGATTTTTACCTAACGTTCATACCCTGGGGAGCCTAAGATACCACTGTATTCAGTCCCCTCCAGATTTCTGTAGGTGCAGATACTGACACCTAAAAAGATTACGTGATTAGACCTAAAACCGCACAGCAAATCCATGGCCAAGTTGGATCCCTAAGGTTGATCTCTTAATTTATGACTCAGCCCTCAATATTACATCATACTGGACATCAGAATATGTTTCTAAAACTTCATTGAGGGAAGACATCGGGGAAAGATAAACTATTATACTATTATACTTAGTGGTAACAAGATTGGAAAGGTACAGAGATAAGTCACTTTCCACTTAATACAGAGGAAATCCGTATATATGAGCCAAACCAATATTTTTTCTATGATTCATATAAGACACCAGGTGCAAGTAGGATGAGCTGTCTCATGTCCCACTACGGCACTTTCATTCTTTTCACATACACATGGGAAGCAATATTGAAAATTAACTAAATTCTTTTGGTCTAGCTAGATTTAAGAGTATCATCCTCTACAAAGGTATATTATAAAAATTTTTAAATATTAATTCATTGACAAAATAGCTCGTCACCAGCTCTTTTCTGCATGGAATGGACTTATAAAAATTAGAGTACTTCTGTCATGTAATGTGAATTTTTGATAGAAAACAATGATTTGGAACAGTTGAGATGCTTCAGTTCTGAAAGAAATGATACAACTTGAGGCAGCAGGAAGTGAAGCCCATTCTTTGTTTTGTCGTTACTTTTGTAAGGCCCTTTCTAGCCTGTGTATTTTTTATAGCAAGTTGAGGGATCTGAATCTCTCTTGAGATCTGTAAGACATTGTAGTCTGCTGATAAACATCCTAAGCTGTTTTATTGCATCATTACAAAGAAAATGGGGGGTAGACATTTAAAATAAAGCTTTGTTACTAGAAAACAGACAGTCTCCATCCTCATTCTGAGTAATGTCTGCCCCTATTCAGTTCAACAGCCCACAAGAAAGTAAGAGACAAAGACATGCCAGATGAAAAACATCACGCTGTAAAACTACACCTAGTGAACCCACTGCATCTGAAGCTTTACTTCTGAAAATGTTGGAAGACGGAGTATGATTTTACCTCTCTGCTTTTTTTTTTCCCTACTCTAAATTTTATAGAAAGCATATTATTTAATAAGGATTTTTACATTCATCAAAATTTGACTTGTTTGGCTTTGGCCTTGGAGATACTTTGGGCTTTCCCCCACTTAGATGCTGTAGAGATTAATGTTGACTCAAAAGCCAACTTTCCTTGGCACTGCCCCCACTGGACTCAGTCTTTGTGTCTGCCAGTACCCCTCTGGCCCACACCGATGAAATCACTCTGAGTCACACAGAAGTTGTATACACATGGCTCAGACATAGTGATGATGTTGCTAATGACAGCACCACTGTGAATAATAGGAAGCATCACCTGGCTCCACGTTCGAACAATTACAATGTGTTTGGTTCTTCCTAAGCACAGACTGTCTATAATTAGACCACACATGCCTTTGCTTTCTCTGTCTTGTCTCTATCTTTGCTGTACATTCTTTGCCAGTGTTGAAAGAGAAACCTTCACACACATCTTATAGCCTCTGATTGAACTCTTCTGACTAAAGGAACATATCTAGGACAAACACAGGCCAAATCTGACACCATTTCCCCTTAGGGGCATGAAGATGTATCTGTACAGCGAGAGATAAACAAACACTCACCTGCACGTGTCTTCTCTAAAAAGATGTACTAAGTTTACGCTTCACTTTTCTCATAGTTATTTGCTACAATGCTTTGCTGAGAAGTGTCAAAAGAGAAATGTGCTCTTCAGATTTTATGCCTCAGTGATTTATATTCCCCTGTAATTCCAGCCTGGGAAGGGCACCAGCATTGTGCAAGACCCTATTTGGTGAATACATAGAAAGGAAGGAGTGGAGGGTTTTATATGTACAATATTTCCCAAATTTTTAATGTAAGACTATTGGATTAATAAATATGAATTCAAAAATTATTCTCAACATACATGTTCAACTGAAAGTTTGTTAGAGAAGAAAAGCATTACAGTGAACTCTAGACAATATCAAACCATAAGCTGTGGTCCTATTAACTAAGCTAGGTCAGTTACATGAGTGGTTCCAGAATTGGTGGCTAATGCAAGGCAAGTCACAGGCTTACTGCCTTTGAAAGTCAAATAACACTATCAACAAAGTTCTATATCTTGGTCTCAGATCACGGTTCTTTCTGCTAGAAAGAGATAAATTCTGTCCCACTAAGTATAGTTGCAAATCACTAGATAATGTCTACAACTGATATGTTATCACAGAAATAATTTAGTAGTAGAGACCTTGAGAAGCAGAAGCAGTTAAAAAACATTGAAATTGCCAATGTGACTACAGTTTAGGGGACAGCATTTCTCTTTATTAATCCCAGCTTAAGATTTTTCATCTGGATACCTCTATCACACTAATAAAATATAAATTTCAGAAATAAACCATGCATGCTTGCTATTATTGTCTGATGGAAAGAGATGAGGCTATGTAAAGCATTTACATAACAATTTCTCAGATTAACTGAGAGAGAGAAATGTTTCCTTTTTTCATACCATCAATAAACAATTAAGAAGCAATTACTATGTGCCATGTATAGTTTAGTATTGTGAGAATATGCAAGATGAGTTCGACATATTTCTTCATAATTCAGTAGGAAGAGAAAGATAGGCAAAATGCTTACTAGAATACCAAAAATTTAAAGTTTTAATGGAGAGTTGTAAGTTTAAATATGAAAAAATATCCACTGGGAAAATAAAGACAAACTTCTCAGAGAAAATAATCATCTAAATTCAGTCTTCAACAGTCATAACATCAAGTATATTGTGCTGTGTCCCACAAGAGTGGGAGAATAGAGATGCCTGAAGACAAAAGGAAGGCATTTCAAATTGTGGGAATGGCATGAAACAAAATAAACTTATAAAGAGAAAAAAGTTATTGTGCCACAGTTTTGGAGGTTTCAATCTGTGACTGGTTGGCCTTGCTGCTGTTGGTTATGTGATGAAGTAGCACCTCAAAGTGGAAGAGTAGGGCAGAGTAAAAGTGCTCACTTCCTGGAGACCCAGGAAGCAAAAGAGAGGAAGAGGTCAGGGTCCCACTTTCCCTTTCAAAGTCATGTGTCCAGTGACTGAAGACCTCCCGCTAGGCCCCATTGCCTTGATTATCTCAAGTATGCAAGTTCATACCACTGTGCATTTGAGTGGGGTGGGAAAAGGCGAGGAAAAAAATGTTAGAAGGATACTAACAGGTCAGGATTTAACAGACCAGGCAATGACACTATTCTTTACTCTTAGTGGTTTTTAGAAAAAAAAAAAAGGAAATGAAACAGCAGTATCTGAGGCTAACTCCGATGACCTTCTGCAACCAGGATTGGCAAGTGAGAAGCATGAGTTAGAATGTGGAATTACCGGGAACAGAGAGCAAGGACATGAACCAGGACATTGGCACTGTAAGGGAAGGAAAGGATACAGTAACTGGCAGTGTGTAGCACTGGAAAAATCAATTAAACTTGTGGGAGGTAAAAGTAATGAGAGATCAAATGCAAGAGGCTTTTGGTTTGGCTTGTTGAATTAATATTGGTGTCAGTAACTGAGATGGAAAATATAGAAAGAGGAAGGGGATCATGGAGGAAGTGTAATTAATTCCATTCAGGACATCTGGGCTTGGGATGCTATCAAAACAAGCAGTGTGAAGCTGCCATCGATAAGGCTACAAATATTTCTGTTTGTACAGGATGAAAACTCGAATCATGGAGAGATATTTATTAAACTCCTATTATATGTAAAGCATTAGAAAAGTTCTTATAAGGGGCTGGGGATTTAGCTCAGCAGTAAAAGCGCCTGCCTGGCAAGCGCAAGGTCGTGAGTTCGGTTCCTGGTACCGGAGAAAAACCAAAAAAAAAAAAAAAGAAAAGTTCTTATAGAGGGAAAGAGATTACATTACATTATAATTCCTGACCATAGGGCCATGGTCATATATGTAAAATTACAACACAATGCCTAGAAATAAATAATTGTTAGTTGAAAGCCTTGTACAAGAAGTAGGACAGAAACAAAGACAGGTAGGGTAGAGCAAAGGTGACAAAGGAAAGCCACTGTTCAAAAAAAGAATGAAAAGTTTACTCAAAACACACTTCAGTAAGACAAGGAATAGGTGAACTGGTAGAAACGTGCAAGAAAAGGCTGGGAACTTGAGCTGAATTCTGAACTGCTTCATGTGAAAGTTGTTTGAATTTGGTTGAGACAGTGCTGTAGTTTGGACCTAGACTGTCTCCCAGAAGTCTGTTACAGTGTGGACCTATTGGGAGATGCTGGTGCCTTTATAAAGTGAGACTTAGGGGGAAGCATTGAGATCATTGAGTGTGCGTCTCTGAAAGAGAATGAAACTCTAGCCTCCTCCTTTTTCCTTTCCTTTATGCCCTGGATTGGTACAAACTTCTTAAAGTTTTATTATCTCAAGTATTTGGTATAGTGATAGAAAACTGAATAACAAAGGCAACAGAAAGGCATCACTTTTTATTAGTACATGTGGCCATACACCTTTAGTTGGCCTTTGCAAGATCTCCTAATACGTGAGTATAATAAACATAGTATGGCTGACCTGCTGTCTTGAATATATCTGCATTGTTTATTCTTTAAGCATATATTAAATGAGCAACTATTAAGTATGATGGGTAGGTCCTATGGATAAATAAGAATTCCACACCTTCTTATAGACATAACATGCACTGTGGAAATAGAGATGAGTTTGGACAAACAGAAGATGTCCTTGCATTCCATATTCATCGTTTAATAAATACTTGACATTCAATAAGCCACCCATTAGTCGCAAATGTTTACCCACTATCTTGCTTTATTTTATTTACTTATTTATTTAGCTTTTGTGTTTTGAAGACTGTTGATTGATTTTCTTCCTATTATATTTGCTTTTGCTCCTCTGTCTCTTTCCTGAGCTTATGTATCAGAAAATTCTTTTATTATTATTTTAGCAAAATTTAAATGTATTCACTTTTCTGTACAGGTAGCTTTTTCCCACAGGAAAAAAAATACGCTGAGAGTTCTCTGAGTGTATAACTAATTATATTTAAAATCTTTTCATCTGATGTTGAGCTTATATTTTCAATGATTTTATTATGCCTTCATCTGTCTTAGGGTTTTGTTTTTATCTCAAACCTGCGTTTAACATACTTGCCCATGTAGTATTATTTCCTGCTTCTACTTTCTCTACAAAAGACTCCTGAATTAGAAGTACTAGATATTCTAATTCTTTTTTATTGAAAAATTTAATTTCCTTACGGTGTGTCAATTTTAATTTCATTCTGTATTGTCAAGTTGCTATCCAAAATGCCTGAAATAATTTATGGGCCTCTATAAGAACAGTAGTCATCACAATCATTTCAAAACAGTTTTCTAGACCTTGTCTCTAGAGACTGTGATTGTCTACCTAGAGTGATAAAATTGTTTTAATTATTCTTAATTTAAGAGATATATAGCCCTATCTTATGTAGTTTAATTTTATAGACTACTAATCTATGTGGGAATTTCAAACATGACTTGTGCATTTCATTTTCATAGGATTCTTGCTCATATCCCTTGTCTACTTCTTTATTAAGGTTTTTAAAAATTTTTGCTACCATTATCTCTCACAGAACTACAAGTTCTCTGAACTCTGTGTGTGCAAACATTTGGAGATGTTTAACTACCTCTCTTTTCCTGTTAGCACAAGTATTGACTGCTTCCCTTTGAACTTGAACAACTTGAATTTAAGCATTTTCTTCACTTTTTATTAGTACATGTTGCTGTACATGATGTCTATATTCCTTATGTGGAATTGGTCCCTGTACATAATATATCTTTATTCCTTTTCTTATCTCCTTCCACTTCTCTCCCTCCCCCCTGCATCCATCTCTTAATCCCCTCTACCAACTCTGCAAAAGGAATATAAACATTGCATATTGCACACATGTACCAAAAAGGGAAGGGGCTCAAGCATTCTTAATTAAATATTATTCATGAAACATCTTTCTTCTTATATCTTGTCTTATCACCTCACTAAAGAATAACAGTAACCCAAAATCTATTTGTATCTCTTCCATTTGGATTCAAAATAAAGTAATGCCCTCAGGCATTTCCTCACTTACTAGGTACAGTTAAATCACTTGTGAAAGGACAAAATATGGTAGTGGTGCCCAAGTCATGTTGAGAAGAATTCTTTCATAGGAATTCACAGCTACAAAGAGTTGTATTATAGTGACTTCTGTTGGTTATGGTAGCATGTAAGCTCATTGACAGAAAGGACATTTTCCTATACATAGATACATATTTTCAGTCTTTATGATACATAGAACAGCATTTTGGACATAAAACATGTCTGGCTAATGAACTTTTATTGTATTATTAATCTGTACCTCTAAAGTTACATACTTACACAGAGGTTATGACTGGACCTGCAGTAAGTCACATCTGTCCTTTATAAATTGGCATTTATTATATTTGCATTTTATAATTGGACAATTTTTCTTTCATTACACACTGTATATGAAAGATTGTTAGTGAGCTCCCTAATCTGCAAGGATTTTCCCCAAAATTATCATTTCAAAGCAGGAATATTCTGGAGGGAAAAAAATCAGGGAAGGGAATCCAGAAACTGAGTTTTAAATCTTGAAAATGATTCGGATCACCTTTTGTTTTCAGGGACAAATAGGAGCTGAGATGAAGACTTACATTGTCTCAGAATCCCCCTCTATTGACCATCCCATGATGAGGCCTCCGTATTACAACAAGGGCATAAATCAAGTTCAGAAGCTGCTACTAGTTTGTGGCGCAGATATCTGGTCACCAAGGTCAGAAGTCCTCAAATACCTGGGAATTTGTGGTTCCACTCTCTATGTACTTAGTGCTTGTCAGTATTGCTATGCAGTGATTTTGTTTGGAAACACCTAGATGAGCATTATGACTATGTTCTTAGTATGTAAGTATGGCTGTCAATTTTGCTGGTTTTGCTTGTGGTTTCCCTTATTTTTGGTCTGGGAATGAATTTAAAACCATTGAGACCACAGTTTACAAGGGTAGATGCTTGTAGACAGGTTGTAGTAGACTGGAGAAATGGCCAGCTCTTTGGCATTGCCTCCTTTGAAGAGATAGAGTCTGTTCCTTCACTGTCTGAATCTGAGTTGGTTTCTGTCACTTGCCTTGAACAACCAAATACAACAGAATGGGAGGTGCACAAGGGCCAAGCCTAGAGCACATGAAGCCATGTAGCTTTTGTTCTTGTGCCAGGACAGCCCATAGGTTATCATATGAAGAATATTAAGTTAGATGGCTGAATGGTGACTTGGTTCATAAATAGCTATTGTCCCAGGAGACAAGCAGCCAGATGCAGAAGATGAGACATCTTTTTAAATGGCTGTTGGCCACAGATAAGTAGATGAGCCCAATAATATCAATAGATTCGCCTAGCTAAGTCCATCAAATTACTGAAGATTGTTGCATGATGTAAATAGTCATTTTTTAACCATTAAGCTTAAGGTTAACCCACTTAGGCTTAAACCACTAAGTTTTGGGATTGTTTGTTACATGGCAAATGCTAACTAATACACAAGTGAATACTTACATAACTAGAGGATAATGAGTTATGAGGATGGTAGTGAGCTGAGAAATGCATGCTTGTCTAAAGGAACTCAAATACAGATTAAAAAAAACTTTCTATGTGCCATAGGAAACACATCTGGAAGCTGCCTGGCAGCTAAGAGTATTTGCTTTCTAAACCAGCCAGTTCTCTCATTCTTACAAATGACAAAATTGGTCCAGAAAGTGACTTACTCAAATTGCTATGGCTAGTTCATGCCAGAACAAAAATAGAATCTAGGTCTTCTGATGTCCCACATAGGACTTTTCCTTCAACAAGAGATTGTTTTTTTTTTTTTTCTTTCACCTGAAATAGGCATAGCTTCAAGATAAGAAAAAGACAATATTAACTATGATTGTTCAACTTCTCCCAGGGATTCATTAAGAGCATTTTTTAGGGAAATTGTTTCAGTGAGAAAAATGGATACTATGATTTAATTATGAGATAAAGTATTTTTAGAATGATTTTTTTTGTTTAAAATTCTCTGTCCAATGAATGCAGTACCCTTGGTCATTAATTACATTTTTGTATATTCTGGAACCCAAGGAAAATAACTAATTCTCAAAGTCTTAAAGCTGAGGGTAAATGGATTTCATAACTCTTTGAGAAACTAAGTCCAGTTGGGTTATGTAAGAGAGTAACAAAAGCCATATTGTAGGTTCTCTGAGCATACAATGCCACCTTTTACAGATGTGAAAATTACTACCTTTAAAATGAGTTTCATCACCATTGATATAAATCATTTCGAAGAGGATAAACAGATGTTTTGACAGATGTCAGGCATTCAGATATGAAAGAAATCATGTTAGTCAATTTACATTTAGTTCTGGTTCTGTGATGTTAACATAGACAAAATGATTCTCACACTATCCATTTCTTTGCCATCTGTGCATGGAAGTTTACCCCTTTGCCCATGCTAAAAGCTTCTCTCACACAAAACCACTGAATAGGCATTCATCAATGAATAGGTTTAATTTAAACTATCCCATTCCCCACCAGTGGTTTCCCCATCCTGACGAGGTGACACTGTTATTCTCAATGCAGCTCAAAAGTGAAAAAATTAAAATGAGAGTTAAAAATCAGTGAGTTGTTGGTGTCCTCCTATGTATTAACACCTGTGTGTTGGGGAGACACTGAGAGATGCCTCTTAGAATGTGAATGTAAGCAAGCACACCTACATTTGCATGGAGACATGGGGGTAGCTCTGAAGGAAAATGAGATGGCAAACATCAACCAGAGAAAAGGAGCACAACCCAATTCCCATTACTTAATAGAGCACATTGTGAGACCAGAGCCTCATGGGAGCCAATCACCAGCTGACAAAATTAGATTCTGAATCATGCTTTGTAATTCTTTCTAATGCCAGCCAGAGATGAGAGCTTTCCCTGGGAACTAGTTCCTCCCAGGACCTGCCCCCCACCCAACATTCCTTATCAGCCCTGAGCCAGCTGCCAACTCTTAAGGTTGCTGGACACAGCATTTAATTCTCAAGGTTGTGCATTAATATTCAAATTCCTTCTTATCCATAGACTGTGACTTAAGCATGAACTTTTTTTCCATCTCCACCCTCTTTCCTGCATGAATTTCCTTCCATAGATTTTACCTAGAAACCTTTGAATTGAATGGGCATTGAAAGGAGGGCCATTTACAAAACTTGTCCTGCACCAATTCTTCTGAAATATAGGCATGTACCCAGTTCAATGCCCTTTATTTCCAAAGCAAAGACAATTCTTATTAAATATCTTTTAAAGCATGTTTTCACCCTTGAATTCCCTTTTCCCCTCAAGCTGATGTCTGAAGTTGTTGGCAAGTGAATTGGAATTAGTTACAGTGGAAAACAGTTATCAGAATGTAGCCAGATATCCCATATTGCTGAGGATGGCCCTAATTTTCACGTGAATGCCTTGTAGAAAACAAAGATTAGGTGATTTACCAGGCAAAAGGTCTCAAATAAACTCTACAATGAAAGTATACTTGCGTGTCTACTTGGAACCAAACAACTAAAAAAAATGTGCATTTTGACAGATAGGACAGCAGTTTGTGCTGTTGCATGTCAGAGAGCATTTTGGCATTAACTATTGCACTAGCTAAAAGGAAGCGTGATGGGGTTTGGGTTTGGTCTTAATTAAGGGTAGTGTTCCTTAGCTGTGCAAAGCATCTTAATGTTCCACTCTACTTTGCATTTGTGGAATCAGTCACAGCCCAGGTTGGGAAGTTCCCTTCACTGAGCTGAATAAACACCAGTGACATATGGTGCTCGGACACATTAAACCAAAGATAGCAGGAAGAAACCAGAACTTGTGGCTTTTTTATTAAGGAATCAGGGAGATTTCTGTTTCTAAATTCCTCCTTAGACCATCTACTAGTCTCATGAAGTCATAAATTTTTTATGGTTCAGTTTCCTCATCTATAAATGAACTTTAAATAGTTTTGCAAAGCTAAAAGAAACGGATACAGTACAGCATCCTCATCAAAATGCAAGAAACAACCAATAAACTTTGTATTATTAGCTATTTTGACAGGGAAGATAAAATTAACTTTCAAAAGATAACAATTTGAGGCCAGATACTAGGGCACAGAGCCAGGTTTTAGAGATATTTTGAAGCCAGTGGAATGAATCTCCTATTTAGTCCTTTAGATATAACATTTTTTTTGATTGAGAGATACAGCCCAGATAACCATACACTTGAGGTTATGGGAATTGGCCTAGACTTAGCCCATTACAAAAACACATGCATTGTCAACTTCCTACTTTTGATAAGGGCTCACCCAACATGTAGGTCACAACCTCAAGGCACCTCATTCTTTCAATTTAATATGATAAAATATATCAAATAAGTATGATGACTGGGACCAATGAGTCCTGCTATGTGTAATGTTTTCCAAGAAGCTATAGCTTGGTTCTTCATACAGAGATGCAATGGTGAGCAGAAACACCACAACAACACCCAGAATTCAGAGGCAGATTTATTTATGTCAGTGGGCACTGATTAGGATCACTCCCAGACTCTCAGGCTCTGATCTCTGGTGGTGTAGGGCTTACATAAAATAAGCAAGCAGGAAGTGCAGAGGCAGAATGGCTTGTCCATTGGGGATTGGTTTATACAATGTGCATCATAGTGACCAGCTGTGTGTCACAGTGATGGATCATTTCTTTTTTTTTTCTTTTTTTTTTTTTTGGTTTTTCTCCGGTACCGGGAACCGAACTCACGACCTTGCACTTGCCAGGCAGACGCTTTGCCGCTGAGCTAAATCCCCAGCCCCTGATGGATCATTTCTAAGAGACAGGAACAACTGGAACTGGAACAGGAACTATTACCTGGGCAACTAAAAAACTGAAGTATACTGGCTTGGAGAGGGGGCATTTTCTGGTACAGAATGACAGAAGGTAATTTAGGTACCAGCAAGTGAGGACAGCAACCCTCTTTCTCTCCCTTATATTTTGTTCAGCCTACCTGCCCTCAGGGTGGGTAGCACATATACCCAAGGTGGGCCTTCCCATTATGCACTCCCAGAACTATGCCAAACCCATCAGTGGACTAATTTGATAATCACACACCCTTTGTCCCAGCATCACGCACTTAATCCTGACATCACACACTCTAACATTTAACCACCTCTGAAGAACCCCAGCTATGACCTTATGAGGCTTTGCGGGGCCATCTAGAGACAAGCAATGACAAAAATATTAGAAACAGGAAAAGTCTGCTCTTGTCACTCAAATTTAATTGTAAGGTGACATGATCTTTGGACTTCTTCAAACTTGTGGTTAAACTGTAATCCTTATTAAATCCAATTACCAGTCTAGTCCCATGTCTGTGTCATACAACGGAGTGTGAAAGGAGTGTTATGGTTTGTGTTTGCATGTCCCCCCAAATCCTCATGCAGTCATGAAGGGGCTTCTAGAGTTTATGATTAATTCATGGTGCAATGTTCGAATTATGGATGTGAGTGTTACACTCTCCCTGGGGTGGACAGTTTGCATAAAATGTAAGGGAGGGAAAGAGGCTGCTTGCCACCATTTCCCCCTTTTGCTTTTGTTGCCTTTGCTGTCTTCCACCACCATGAGCTATTGTTCCTCCCATGTGCCACTCTGCCTTGGAGCCAGCCAAGTGTGGACTGAAACCTCCACAAGTAGAGAAGGAGAAGTAGTGCATACCTTTAGGATATGGAGCCTCAGGTGATATCTTCCTGGTGGCCAGCAGACACGCTGTGTTCGTTAGTCCATTCATGTGCTAATTTGGGGGGGACTGTATAATTCTTACTCCTTTCTCCTCAAACAACCAACACTTCCTCCTCCATCTTTCTTCCTCTGATTATCTGATAACCCTGCTCCTAATGCATGGAAATTACAGAAGCAACCAGACTAGACCCCACAGGCTCGCACCACCTCATTGACTCTCCTACTAGCCCAGGAGTCCATCATCTACCTTCACCTCTTGTGCTTCAGTGAATGGCCAGATGCTAGTTAAGGCCAACTCTCTCATTTGCCCTTACTACAGAATAATGCTCTTTCAGTTCATTCCTCTTTCTGCTTTATTGTTGCTTGGCCTTTATTTTGAATCATTCTTATCATCATATAATCAGGTTCTTAATATTTCTTACTACTCCTCTAAGTAAGTGAAGATTATCAGAGACCTAAATTTTACTGAATGTATTGATTAATTTTCATCTAGTTCAGGCAGAAGCTCTTGATTTTTCTCCATTTTGAAACAGACTTTTAGGACATCAAGCTCATCTGCTTTCTTCTACCCCATAGTCACTCCAATCACTGTTTGGTTCCTAACACTATTCTTAAACTGTAATTATTGTAGTGCTTGAGTGCAGATCTTAGGAGTTTTCACTATCATATTCACTACCTTGATGTATTTGCCAAGTCTCATAGACTTAAGGTTTTCTAAACCTGAACCTCTCTCTAGAACTGTAGACTCATGCTTCCAGGATCCTGCTAAAATCTCCTGTTGGATATGAAATAGGCATCAGAATTTATCACATCTAGAAATTAAATACCTATATGCTGCCCCCCAACATACACACACACATGTGTGTGTGAGTGCCAGATTTTCACCTTTATTATTATTCTCCATGTTGATAAAAAAAAAATGACCATTCCATCATTCCAGTTGTTCAGAATAAAGTAAAACAAAACTTTAGTCCTTCCAGACTGTCTTAGCTACTTTCTCATCATTGGGACAAAATATTCAATGCATACAAATTAAAGAAAAAGGAACTTATTTTGGCTCATGATTTTAGTCCATGATTGGGTTACTCCCAGGCAGAAACTAGAAGACAGAGGATAAAGCTCAACCCATGGGAATCAGGAAGGAGAGAGCTGGGAGGAGCCAGGAACAACAACACACTCTTCCAGTTACACCCTAGGGACCCACCTTGAACCAGGCCCCACTTCCTAGTGTACCTTCAGCTACTGAACACATCAATGGATAAATCCACTGAAGAGTGTAGGACTCCTGTGATGCAATTTCCTTCCAAACACATGAGACTTCTGAGGACATTTTAGATGTACAGCATAACACTGACTTCAATTCTTTCATACCCCACAATTAACCAATCAGCAAATTCTATTTGCTCTGTCTTCAAATTAAAAGAATCCAACTAATTCTTATTTCACCAGTACCAAGTATGCAGACACCTTCCCTTTGTCCCCTTCTGTCCTCCACACCTGTCCCCTCCAATAGCTCTCCTGTTCCCTGCCTTTCAGTTCAGTCCAACAATAGGCAGCTGTGACAACAGCTCAAGGGAGCAAAGAGGGTGAGTTCAGGGCAGCTGTTCTCGTTGCTTCCTTCCTGTAGTCCCTGTGGGCTGGTGCCATTGCTGAATGTCCCCATTCTTCTGGATTCAGCCGCCTTGATGCAACTTTCTCTTTCTAGATTCTATAAAATCTTACTCCCACTTCTTTCTGGCTTAGAGGTGGTAACAGGTCCTCCGATTATAATACTAAGTTATCATACTAACCTTTATGGCCCCCTTGTATCTCACTAACATCTTTACAAATAGCTTGTAAATCAATTTTTCTTTAAATATCCTAATTTGAACATACTGCGTGTTCGCTGATTGATAACTTGAATGACAAAATTGCTACTTAAGGTGTCTGCAGTTTACTTGTCCTGGCTGCTTCAGTGTCCTGATCTGATTTGAAATATTTACCTGTCATGGTCATTTTGACTTTGAGGAAGACCCTGAAGTCACATGGTGCCAGACCCAGTGAATAAGGTGGCTGAAGACGCACCACAATTTGTTTACAGGTCTGACTTTTCTTTGGATGACACTCAGCAACAGCATTTACCCTACTTTTGATTACACCTTATAAAGGCACTCACAAAACAGGATTTCTAGAATTGCTTCAGAAAGTGGCAAGAATAATGGGATAAGTATGTTTGAAGCAAGGAAGAATATTTTCAGGGAGATTAATGACAGTATGTCTTCTACTGTAATAATTTTTTTATTTTAACATTCAACATATATATTTTGATCATGCCTTTGTCCTGGTGGCAACAGTAAGTATAAGCATTGTGAAGTAACTCTTCTTCGTATCGTGTTCCTACAGAATAAACACAGGGAAGATAACATTTTAAAACTATGTGTATAAAACTGAAAATCACAGAGAATCAGAAGACCTTTATGGCAGAATTGAAAGAAGCTTTTATCTCCAGTGGACACAGAGCAGGTATGATAGACACAGAGCAGATTTGCAGTACCTTTTAAGTATCTAATCAAACTGAGTCTCTTAGGTAAAGCAAAGGCAATAGTGGGGAAGAAATGTTGAGATATTTGAGATATGATGTTGTTGAGATATTTTATTTGTTTTGTATTTTGAGTCAATTCAAAACTGCCTTTTTCATATGTTTTCAAGTGGATGGTTCAGTACCATTGAACTTGAGATATGGTGAAATGCTGAGATATTTGAGATATGGTGTGGAGATGTTTAGGTAGACATGCATAAGGCTGACAATATTTTATTACTTTTTTTAAGATAGGGTCTCACTGTGCAGTTTATGCTGGTCATAACCTCACCGTGTAGTCTAGGCTGGTTTCAAACTGGGGGAGATCCTCGTGCCTCAGCCTCCTGAGTACTGGGATTACAGACATGCACAACCACATCTAGCCCAAGGCTGAGAATCTTAAAATTCTTAATTTCATTACATTTTGTTAGCAATAATGACAAGATAGACTTGTCATTTTCCTGAGCAAATTATAGAGACCCACCACCACAAAATCCTTGTGAAATGCAGGGGTAACTGTTTTTTCCTATAAACATTTAATTCACAACTTTGACTTAGAAAGCAACAACAAAGTAATCATAACTGGATGACTTGAGTGGAATGACAATAGGTCATCAAAAAATCTTAAAACTTTATGATAGTTACCTCTACTGCAATAGTCAATACAAAGCCTAACACCTTGTACATAACTAATGATCCAATCATATTTTCTTCTCTTTCCAATCAAGAAAGGAAGCCTTTGTTCCAAGACTAAGTCAAGCTTCCTGCTCTCTATCAAAATACCATCTCAAAAGAAAGTGATCAATTTGAAATTCAACAGAACACCATGCTGGTCCAATTCATTGACAACATTATGCTATCTAGAAGTGGTGAACACGAAATATCATGTCTCTTGGAAGTCTTAGGGGGGAAAAAAAGGCATTTCAGACAGTGAGACATAGGCTCTGCAGTGCCACAGCCTGTAACACTGGAGATGACAGGGGCCCACCAGCATAGGTCATGCAGGATATTGCTTCTAAAATGAGAGTCACATTTCTGCCACTGAGATCTCTCATTGCAAAAAGATGTAGCACATCAAAGACCTCTTTGGGTTTTTTGAAGCAATAAAACACATTTGGGTGTGCTGTACTGAACCATCCACTTGAAAACACATAAAAGAGGCAGTTTTGAATTGACTCAAAGTACAAAACAAATAAAAGGTTTTGCAGAGAGTGGAGGCTCCCTACCAGTTGGGCTATAACCACTTGGGTCATTATAACAACCCAATAATAATGAATTTATGTGTGGTACACAGAGTTCTGAATGGATTTTCTGGAAAGCCCTAAATAAGAAATCTTCTACAAATAACTAAGACTTTTGAGGCTGCGGATTTAGCTCAGCAGCACAGCACTTGCCTGGCAAGCACAAGGTCATGAGTTCGATTCCCAGTACCGGAAAAAAAAAAAACAAAAAAAGAAAGACTTTGGAGTGAGGATGTGCTCTTCTTTCCTGATAACTATTTTTCTATTTCACTTTCTGCTTTATATTGCTATGAGTTCAGTGTAGTGAATGGTTATGGTATCAAACAACAGCAAGGTTTTGTTTTGTTTTGTTTCTAATCTAGTTACTATTGCCACTAAGTGTGGTCAACAGCAGAGAGAAATGCTGATAATCCATTACTGCACTATCCTCTTTAGACCTTAGTCAGCTGCCAATCAGCTGCTGACTACATTGGGCACCTTCTTTCATGGGAGAGAAAGAAAGACACAGCTGCAAAAGGATAAAAGTATCGATTTAGCTTCCCCACTCACAGTGCTTCTGCAAGCACTAGCACTTGCAGAATTACAGAATGCCTTGTCTATCACCATGGTGTTCTGTATGACATTGCCTCCAACCAGGGGAGTCACCTTACAGCAAAGTTAATAAGGCAATGTGTTCACACCCATGGTATCACCAAGTGACCTCTCATTCAGAAATAATTGGCTTTATGGGAGTAAGGATGGCTAGCTGACAGAACAATAGCAAAACTAGCTGGAAGTCAGTACCTGGAATATTGTGTGCTACAGATGAAATATGGCTTAAATAAATTTGGCTATGATCAAATACAGAAGCAAAGCCTATAGAAGAAATATTTTGTGAAACTGTTATGGCCACTATATCGGTCTTAATTTGCACATCCAGGAATGAACTGGTGGAGCGATTCTTCTCACTATTATAACAGCAACTCATATAAAATAACTATTATACCAGTACTTTACTTCCTATCCCCACAGCCTGAGGCTCACTGTATCTATAAGTGTCTAACAGAAGAATGCTTCCACCAGGAAGCAAGATCAAGAATTCACTGATACGAAAACTCAGACTTCACCCTGGTCATTTGACTCCTTCTACCAATGGGCCAGAAGTGAACCCCTCTACAATCCAAGATGATTATTACTGATAATCTAGGGGAAAGATTTGCTGCTCCACGGTAGGGGTAGGGGACTGTTTTAGGGACATATGCAAGTTTTCACCAGTGAAAAACTGAGGTAACCCCCCAAAAAACAAAGAATACTGAGGATTCATGTCTTAGACAAATGAAGTTTGGGGTCACCCTAAATGATAAAGAGCACTGACTATGTCATGCTTATCAGGGATAAGGAAATATGCAGTGATTACAAATTTGGCTATGATCAAATACAGAAGCAAAGCCTATAGAAGCAATATTTTGTGATACTGTTATCTTCTCTATTTCCTTTCCATCTTACATGAAGAATATGAGTGGTGGCCATCATTCCTGATGGTACATAGGAGGATTACTGCATAGAAGACCACCACAGTGATGTGGTATCCAGTGAGATTTCATGCATTCCCTGACATGAAGGAACAAACTGTCCACCTAGATGAAAGAAAAGAAAGCAAGCAAGAACAAGTAAAAGGTAAGAACAGAAGATCCTGGTGGCTCATGTCTATTTGTCTCTCTAGATCTATTATCCACCATGATTCAGGTTGTTGTCTGCCTTGGGCATGTTCACTTGTATGAACTTCTATGGTGCCCTTGCCTTCTGACCTGTTTGGGTGCAGCCAGTGCAGAGATTGGCTTTGATAGGAGATAGGATGGAAGGAAGGGAGTGAGGTCATGGGATCTATTACTCTAGCTCACTCTGTGAGGTCAGTCAGTGTGGCTGTGTCCCTGCTCCACTCAAGGGACATTCTCGACATAACTCTATCCTTCTGTCAGATTCTGGAACAGTTTTCTCCCCTTATCCCTTTTAGCTCAAGCAGAGTAAAAGTTACTCACCTTCTGTTACCATATCATCCCTTGTGGCTTCTCTACACTCCACATGTCTCACATGCTTTGTAATTAAGTTTGTAAAGGAAACAAACAAAATTCTTTAGTTACCAAAGTCTAAACGGGTCGTATGTTTGTTCTTGGGATCTCAGTGAGTACTTCTACCTGGTTTAGTCTAGCAGAATTATTGCAGTAACCTCAGGAGGGGCTTCACTTCTTTATCCTTGTCTACCTAGATCCTGTTTTCCACACAGCAGTCACTTCTGAAAACATCAAGAAGGGGGTTAAAAAATGATCAATTTGCATTACAAACATGCACCTCTTCCCTAAGAAGAATATGAGCTTCATGCATTGCAAACATGTACTAATGAAAGGAAGAAAGATCACAATACTTGTGCAGTAAAACTGTTGCAAAAGTTTCCCCAGTCTCTCACTCAGAGTAAAACTAAAGTCCTTTTCTTGCTCAACACGATCTCTCCTTCCTCACCTCTTACTATCTCACCTTGTTTCACTCAACCCAGCTAGAGGAGTTCTGCCATCAGTTCTACTATATGCCTGTTGCTTTTCATGGAATGGCACCCCCTATCTGCTTGTCCCTCTTTCACTCCACTCAAATATCTTCTTGGGCTTCCTTGGACCACATTATCTAAAATTACAACTCCCTCCAAAGTAACCAATTTTCCTTCCTTACTGAAACCCTTCTTAATCCGCTCTTTATATATACCATACTGGGAAATGAACCCAGAGTCTTCCAGCTCACCTACATACCTCGTCTTTTTTTTTTTTTTTTTTTTTTTTAAGTCAAGATTTCACTAAGTTTTTGCTACATTGCTTAGTCTAGGTTC
The DNA here is from genome assembly GCF_000276665.1 of Chinchilla lanigera. Lineage (NCBI taxonomy): Eukaryota > Metazoa > Chordata > Mammalia > Rodentia > Chinchillidae > Chinchilla > Chinchilla lanigera. Next base: position 20,938,047 of record NW_004955415.1, on the reverse strand, counting down.
AACCTTGGAATCCTCCTTCCTCAGTATCCCAGAATGTTGGCATATGCCACAGAGCTGGGTCTTTTAATCTCCTTTTATTTTACTTACTTATCCTGTTCTGCTTGTTTCTTCTTTCTTTTTGTTCAGACCTGTTATTTAACATCTAGAAATGTGCCTGTCACATGTTAGCCACTCAATCAATATTCATAGAACCCAATTATTCATTCTTTCCCAGTTCATTTAGTGTAAAAGCCAACACTTTTTTGGCTCAAAGATTGAACACCTAATCAACCTCAACTAAACTGTCAAACATCTTAGTTGTGAGCCATAGAAGAAACACACAGGCACTTACTTCTTTTTGAAAGAAAGATAACATTATTCCATTTGATCACTGGTGTTAGGGACTAGATTTTTCACTCAGTCACCTATTTTCTAAAAGCCAAATCTTCCCTCCTGAACATGAGTGTTGAATTTAGGCTAATAAGGTAATAAAACTTTAGGCAAAACCTACTTTCATAAAAGAAATTCAAGATTGTATTAAGCAGTAGAATCATGCTTTAAATTTTTATAAAGTCTGTCAGCTGACAACTTGAAATGACAGTACAAATTTAAAAGTAAAATAAAAACTGTAGTTATGCTTTGGTTCAGAAACATAATTTTTTTAACAATTCTGATTGCAAAATTCTATTGCAGCCTGAATCATAGAATGAATTTTAAATCTTAAAAGTAATTGAGTTTGTGAACTGAGGTACCACTGTAAGCCTCATTATTTTACTGTCACAAACATAAATTAGTCTTTTTTCCCATTCCTGAGACAAATTACTTGATACCCACAACCAAAAGGAGCAGTTTTATTTTTGCTCATAGTTTCAGAGTTTAGTCACGGTTGGCTATTTTCTGTACTTGTCACCTTTCCTATTCCTGGACCAAATTATTTAACAGCCGCAATTTAAAGAAGAGATTTATTTGGCCCATTATTTCAGAAGATTCAGTCCATGGTCAGAAGGCTCCCAGACAGGAACATCATGGCTGAAGGGCATGGTAGAGCAAAGTTCCTCAACCCAGGGCAAACAAGAAGCAAAGCAAGGGAACGAGTCAGGGACCAAAGAGGAAAGAGACCAGGTATGGTACCCAAGGTCACACCTCTGTGTCACACCCCTGTGTCCCACCCAGTCCCACCCAGAAATGTGCTTTACTAATCCCCCAGACAGCTTTCAAGCTAATCCAGTTGACAACCCAGTTTAATTGCCCCAGAGTGATATATAAATATCCAAATCTAGTAACCTAATTTGAATTGGAAATCCTTAATTTATACTTTAAGTAAACTCAAAGCTTTAGAAGGAAAAGACACAGCCTTCTATTATTATGACTCCTTCCCATCTTATAACTAATGCTTTTAAAAATGCTCACAAAAATAAAGTTGACTGTCACAAGCTGTGTAGCTTATAAATACCTCAAATTGGATGTTTTCATTTTAAAGCACTTATAATTTATCCTATTCCTATATCATAAGACTATTGTTACTAACAGGTAACTCTACTAATACTTGTGTATTAATATAGCCATTCACTCTATATTAATACTTTACCAGTGGTGTCAAAGGGCTATGGCTTCAGAGTTAATATTTCAAGCTTGTATTTGATTGTTTCTGCAGGGAACACTAGATAATTAAGAAATAGACCCTGACTTCACGCAAATGTCACAGCTTCTATAAAGTGGTGATAACTTTATGTACAATTTTATTCAACTTGGCATTCTGATACTTTTTTTCTATTACAAAAGAGTAACTTTTACCCAGAAGAAAGCCATGAAGTAAATGTATCAGTCTATAAAACACTTCCTGGAAGTGTAATACATCGGTCTTTATAGAGACAGAATTCAGCATTCACTCCATTATGAAGGCCATATCCTTTGGCTCTTAGCGTTTTCCTAGCATTATTAAAGAGTTATGTATATTTTCAATGGACTTTTCATCAAAGTAGTTTTATTTACAAGGTAACCTTTAGAACAGAGAAATTAATTATTCACGTATAACAGCTAGCAAGCCTGAGAAAAATGGACAGTTCTTGGAGCTATAGGAAAGTTTTCCAGTCTACCAAGTAAAAATATACTTTAAATTGCCCAAATCATATTGTAGCACATATCAGGAACTTTGTCAGTATAATATAAAAAATGCTAATGTCTGCGAGATTGTGTATAATTTGAGTATAAATCATAGCAAGTAGTTACCTTCAAAAGATAACCATAATCCATGAAATGTTTGTTAAAATGGATAAAATTTTACTGTAGTTCATACATGAAAAGCTGATTTTATGTAAAGTGGATTTTGTGATCTATTAATTAAATACTTTTCAATACAACACCACTGTTCTAAAGGCATAAATTTGTGAGATACCTACAAAGACATGCAACAGTCCTCTGTTGTTGAAGGGGGGCCTGGGGATTTAGCTCAGAGGCACAGCGCCTGCCTGGCAAGCATGACGTCGTGAGTTCAATTCGCAGTACCAGAAAAACAAACAAACAAACAAGAAAAACCAGTCCTCTGTTGTTGAAGGCCGTTGGAATTTTGATTTGATATGGAAATATGATATACTACATAGCTGATAGCTGGTTATGAACTTTGCCAAATGTAGCACTGTGATGAAGGGCCGTGTAACAGAACATTTTTCATTTACCAGTGAAACACCCAGGCAATTAAATCAATTGTTGTTGTTGTTGTTGCTTTTAATTCTCTTCCTCAATAATGTGAACTTCTAGTTTTTGCATTTGCCTTTTTAATTTTTTATGTGACATCCAACCCAGTCCCTTTTATGTCAATATCTTGATAGTAGGTTAAGTTTTCGGGTAAGAAGCTCTGGAGGTATGTGTGTGGGCTAGAGTTCCAGAAGATTCTGTTCTGGAATTCATCCAGAAAAGGTGGAGAAGAGGAAGAAATGCTTCCTTTGAAAACTAGAGATAAAGAAGAAGAGCTTAATGTTGTGACTGAGCAAAGCTCTATTTAAAAACGTCTACTGTGGATGCGTTATGCAAAGATGAAACAATGCTCGGGTGTTCTCAGGAAGCTGAATAAAGGGGTTTTCCCAACTCCTCCCCCATGTCCTGGCCCCAGGTTTAGACGTTAATTAGCAATACCGTGGTTTCCAAGATCAAAACTAGAGATCCTAATATTTATACTTTATTTTCTATCAATTTTTCATTCAAAGACCTTTTTTAACTTTCTCATTACAAAAAATTCTCAAAGAATTTCACAACCATTAAGTAGTTCTTTAAAGTGATGGTTTTACTAGTTTAGTGTAATGAAATCAGAAACAGATGGGTTAATTTTCATTTCAACTATATATGGTTTAAAAATACTCCAAGGAAAAAATAATATATTCAGTCAAATGTGTTTAAATTTTGCTAAAAGACCCATACTTGAGAAAACTATTGAAAGGCATTAGAATAGCTGAAAAACCAATGTTTTTCCATAGCATATAATTTTCTCTTGTAGATTGTAATTTTTAAAGAAAATATTAATCTTTAGCAAGAAATAAAAACATGTTTAAACCAAATGTATCCCATATACATTAGATAGTAGTACTGGTAACCGTGCATGGTGAATACAAGTTTAACAGACAACCAGGAAGATTAGAAAATCAATAAATATAGAACTTAAATCCTATCTTTAAAGCAATTTTAATTTCACAGAATTTAAAAATACAGGGTAGGGGATTTAGCTCAGTGGCACAGCACCTGCCTGGAAAGCCTGAGGTCATGAGTTTAATTCTTGATACCAAAATCAAACCAAAAAAGAAGAATTAAAAAAAAAAGTTGTGTCTGAATTGTACCTATCTTCACAACACTTCATTACAATCAAATGCAAGCCAGGTACTCCAAAATGTTTATCTAGTCCTATTACTAGTTACTTCCAGTTGAAAATGCTACTTGAATTAGTCAGAGCAGCCCTCATCATGGGTTGAGAAAGCCCATGATAAAGAACTGATAGCCCCTCTGGATAATTTTGTGCAACAGCATCCTTTTTAATATCCAAGAACTGAGGCACTATGGTTGTCTCTGTGTATGCCTAGGTCTTAAGTGATCAGATAACTTGCTTACTGATCCCACTGCATTGGGATGTGTATAATAGCAAAACCAAGTTAATGTCTGAAAGCTCTCTAGGGAGGGAACAAATGGGGTCATTTGAATTTAACAAAGTTTATTTGAGTAAGAAGAATTCTACAAGAGGGTAGCACTCCAGAGTGACGAGCATTGAGATTGCCCCCACCTCCAACATAGTAAGTTATATTTATAACTAGAAAATAGGAAATGACGTCTAGAGATTATTTAATTGGTGCATTTCCAAGTTTGCCTTATTTGGGCATATTTTGGCAGCTTTCATCCCATTGGCTGAGGGCTAGCTTCTGTGAATGTCTAAGACAATCAGGCACTTTGTTACAAGGGTATAAACTTAAGTTACAATTTGTTTACAAGCATGTACTAAAGTAAGTTACAGTTTATCAAACACAAAGACCAGTTTGGGCCAAACTTTATCATTCACTTACAAAGACAGGTTTAGGTCAAGTTTAACTCAATTTCAGCAGACCTAAGGCACAGGTTCTCAAACTTTGGTGGGTAACAGTTTTACCTAAGAGCTAACACAGAGGCAAAGGCTCAGACTCCTTAAAGCAGGATTGAATCTTAGTCACTGGCTGAGAATTACTGTCATGAATTAATCCTACGTTGAAACTGAGTTTGAGTATTTTATAACTATAGTTGTAACTATACTGATACCCCTATGGGAAAACAACTCAGGAGTGTAAATGATCACAGGCTTAGGAAGAGGCAATACCATGGAACCTCGGTTCAGGAGAATACAAAATTAATATAGTTGTCTGCCACAGTGAAAGACAGTCAGCACACATAAGAATTTAATATATGATCAAGGTAGTGGCTAATAGCACTGCAAAAGGGAAAGAATATCAATAAACAACCTCAAAGAAACTGGCTTTGTGGAAAATTATATACCTCAGGGGTATATAATTGGCTTACCTCAGAGCCATAACCCCCTTGTTTTCTGAAATAAATTCCAGATAAATTTTTTAATATTTAAAAAGGAAGAAAACCAAAGAAATAGGAAATATGGGAATATATGTCAATAAGTTTGTAATGTAAAATAATCACAAAAACAATAGATTTAACCACTCAAAAAGTTAAAACCAGCAAAATAAAAAATAGGAAAATTCAAACCCACCAGTAAGTGAGGTATATGAGTTATTAAGGTTCCCAAACACCACCATCTCCTTAAACTTTCTTTTTAAACGTTATCTTTTTCCCTGAAAACATCTTGAAACAGTAGTCTACGATTTTCATCCTTCCTGCTTTCCATCCCCAAACAGCACAAACTCACACTTCCTTCCTACTCACACTTCACTGGTGCTCCTTACATGTTAGCTTCCCTGGGAACATCCTGCAGGATTCTAAAACACGGAGCGTGAGGATTGTCCCCAAGTTTGTGACTCAGTAGAGCTGGACGGGTCTCAAGATTCTGTACTTCTAATGGGCTTCCGGATAATGTTGATGTGTACATCACATTTTAAAAATTAACTGTCCTATGGAATATTCTACTTTTCTAGCAACACAGATTTAGTAATGGATAAACCCAATTGACCAGTGCCAATACTCATTTTAGTTATTGCCTCAGCATTATTTGTCATTTATTTCTACTTTTTATTGTACCTCTCTGGCCCCTGACACTGATTTTGAATTCTGCAGTTTGCAACTAAAAATATCTCACTTCTTGTGTATAAACCCTTCTGAGATCTAACACTATTCATCATGAGTCTTAGTGCTTATCACTGTCCCTCCTCAATGCTTATACTGCTCCCACCCTCCAAATCCTAATGATTGACGTCATTCTTTACTTAGTGTTCTGCATAGGTTAATCTCCCTCTTTCTCTGCCTGACAAATGTGCTATTTACTCTTCAAGACTCAACTCCAATAAGCCCCATTTAGAAGACTTGTGTCAGGTGGAGTTAAGTATCTCTGGCTTTTTCCCAGTCTTTTATAAGATAACTTATTACAGCTGTCAAATATTTAAACCTAATTATTTGCTTATATATCAATCCAATTAAAATATTAACTAATCATGGGACCATTTCCTATGCAAGCTTCTAGCACAGGTTTGATTCAAGGACACTGTCAATGTTTAATGAGTGAATCAATGAACCAAAAACACCAAACATTAGTATTAAGACTACATCTCTTAAATCCAACATTAGGGTGGAACTGTTTTTATACCTGCCCTGTTGCTGTGCTATACAGTGCATTCCTGTAAACAGATTATAAGACTTGACCAGGCCATGAGTGATTAACTTATTTTGCAATGTACCTGACAGAGCTATCTGTATAAGAATAAGTTTAACAAATTCATATCAGATGAAAAAGGTGAGACAGGTAATCCATTCCTCTTGTTAAAGCATGCATGCTATTAAGTTCATATCAGTGTTAAATTTCTACAGGCACAAATGATAAGTTAGAAGAGTAAAATGAAGTGATATTTGTAATTAAGTTTAAAAAATATACAATCTGATGGAATTTCCTGGAGAATAACTCAAATTTGGTTGCCTTGGCTTTTTCCAGCCTTTTATAAGATAACTTATAACTGCCAAACATTTAAACGTAATCTTACAAAACATTTAGAAAGTTGTTTTAAACATCTCACACTAGAGTACTTTAAACATACTTGAGAGTTTTGCAGAGGTTCAGAAAATAATAATAATAATGTCTCAAATTTCTCCACCTACAGTTCTGAGTAAATAAAAACTTCTTGAAATATTATTTTAAAATACTTCACATCTGTTAACAAGAAAAATGAATGAGAATTATTACACTGAAAATAAATTCATTTTTAAAAAAGAACATAAACTAATAAACAATTAAATTACACTACAGACACAGAAATGCAAATGCCAGCAACAAATGTCTTGAAAATTTGGTTATAAGGTGATTAGTTCAGAAATGACTATTTTTCCTCACTTTTTAATACTTGCTGGTGTTTTTAATCTTTCTATTCATATTTTATTGAATTGTTGATTTCAAAGCTCTCATGTAAAACAGTTACCAGTTAGAATGCATACCATAGTTTCATTTTTACATCCATTATCTATAAAATTTCAAAAACATTTCAGCACAGGTGAGTGGAAAAATATTCTCAAACTATCATGTCTTAAAGGGGCAATTTACTTGGGAAATTACAGCTATATATAGTTTTAAAAAGCATATTTCTGGATGCAAAATATAGATTTGAAAGGACTCCATCAGATAACAGGAAAGGATATTTACTCTGTGAAAAAGGACATAGTAATTATAGCTGTTTGCTTTCCGTAATATGGTGACATCTTCAATTTATATTTGGGATAGCAAAGTTCTCACTGACTCCTCATACTAGAATATGAAATATTTCGCTGTGCTTTCTTGGATATAGAAGGAGAGTGCTTTTGCTCTTATTCTAAATTCTTCATTGCCACCTTGATAATCTTAATAAACTTATCGATCAAAATTGCCTTCTGATCTTTTTCCAGTTGTACTCCAACATGTGGCTAACAGAAGTTCATTTCCATGGTAAGTGGACAAATAGATATATTTTATCACTGTCTATTTAATGAGAGTGCAAATTCTAAGCAGTGTTACCATAGTGTACCTAAATAAATTTTGAATGGACAGTCTTCCAGGGGTTAGTCACCACCTCTCAGGCCATCCTCCAAAATTTGCTGCTCTCCTTATGATTTGAACACCATCAACATCAATGGAAACTCTTGAGAAATGATAAATCTCAGTCCCTACCTGACTTTCTGAGTCAGAACCAGAATTTCAGCAAATCCTCCCGGTGATTTATGTACCAATTAAATTTGAGAAGCACTACCTTAAACTTCTATAGGAATGTCTCTCTTGCCTAGATTCTTTACTGGAAGCACTTCTAAATTGATACTTCCCAAAGTGCTTTCCCCCAGATTTTATTATATTTTCTTGGCCAGCAGACATTCTCTATTGGCTTCCCTTTTTTCTGAGATCTTAGTGCTTCCCAAACTATGTCCCACATTACTATATATTCAAGGTATTATTTTAATGCAAAGACTTTGGTTCACCCTGGCAGGCTAGATTTAGAATCTCTATGGACAAAGCCAAGTCTGCCTGTTAGTAACAAGAATAGGAGAATTACATTCACCATTGCTCATTACAAACTACTTTTGGGAAATCAACAGACAAGGTACCATGAATTATCTTTCTTGGACAGTTAGTATTTCTTACTTCCTGACTGTTCAATCCTTTCTCTTTTCCCCTTCAGTTCATAGGAAATAAATTCACACATATTTTCCAAAAACAAAGAGTGCAGCCATTCATTTGTTCCTGTTTCTCTCATCTTGTAATCCCAGCTTTTCTCATCACTGTCTACCTTACATTCATGTATATACCTCTTTCTTGTATCCTGTGAATTTTCTTTCTTGTGCTCTGGGTTCATACAGTCAATGTGTGACTCAACAAGGTCCATGGGAGCTGGCAATAATCACCTCATTCCACAGTGAGAGAATATATATGCAGGATAATGAACTTCCCCAAACCAGCCAATCAGGCTGTTGTCCAAAGAATATCTGTCCACACAGATGTCTCACTTTTGTTACTTTTCTATCTGGTGAACCTCGGAATGAAAGCATCAGGATCAGCTCAGAGTTGAATACAGATTCTCAGGCCCCACCCAAATCCCACTAAAATCAGATCTATATAGTTACAAGATTTCAGACCTGATGTATACACATATTAAAGTTTGAGAAGAGTGTGTAGTACATGTGCATCATAAAGATTAAAGAAAAATTGAATCATCTCTTTGTAGATCCATTAATAAAATTTAAACAAAGGCAAAATATTTTCCATTTATGTCAGACGCCAACATTTAAAGGAAAATGCACTTAACTTTAATTTACTGCTGTCAGAGCTGCTACTTTTTAAATTCAGCAGGTCGAAATATCTTTTAAATAGGTGGAAATAGAGAAAATAATTGCATTTGAAAAAAATGATAGTAATTGTTTTGATTGTTATCAGACTCTGCACTGACAGAAACTAACTAATGAATGAGGATGGTTTTGAAGCTAGAAGTTTAGGTCACTACACTTGACAGAAGTCCTTAAAAGTCATACAAAGCCAGATCCCTTTCTTGGATTTCAGAATGCTCAACATAACACTCTGGTAGTCATCCATTCTTGAAGACACAAAACCAGTCCACACTGAGCCATGACAACTACTTAATAGATGGCTGGACACCACCCTAATCCAGGCCAAGTGCTGCATATGTTTGGGAGGAAATTTATGCAGAGTTGGAGCTGTACAAAGCAGGGTGGCTTCCAGGGTCACTCCCCTTTACTTTCAGAGCCTATTTTGATGTGTTTCTGGCTGAATGCTGATTGGGTGGAAGCTTGGATTTAATTATTGGTCTTTCACTGAATTTCTGGATAAGTGTAGTTGTCAAGCTTCGTCTCCCTTCTGCTTGCCCCGGCTATCACCAACCAGGTCACTGGTTGTCTTATGCTTTGTATAAGAAGCATTTGTCTTATGCTTTGTATATCTTTCCACCTCAAACATCAAATCATCCTCCACATACCTCACACCTCCAAGCACATACCTCAGGACATGTGTGCCTTTGTACTTTGGCCTATCCTCCCTGCTCACTTAGATTAACATGTCTCTTCCTAACACATCTCCTGTTTCTTGTCTCTTATTTCTGCAAACACCCATCATCATACTGCTGCCCAAAAGACCTTTCTAAATCCCAATTCTGAGTGCCTTCCTGTCTACCATACGTTTGTTTTTCTTCTTCTTCTATGCTACCGCTTCCACTTAGAGCTTCCATCTTCAGATGTCCCTGATAGGTTGTTGATGCTATGGATGTCCTGCCTCTTACCCTAATTCTGTTTCATGTGTGGCTCTGGGGAGTATCCAGAGTCTGCTGATCCCACTGTAGGCACTGTATCCTCTGTGCACTGCTCCGAGTGCACTCCCCTTTGAGTAGCAGGATCCTCAATCTCATAGAGGAGCAGCTGGAAAAGCAATGAGTAGCTGCCTCCATGAAAAATGACAACCAACGAGGGACCTGAGTTTGTGCCAAATTCCCCAGCCATCCTAGCTTTCAGTGACCAATTCTGAGGGATACTCAAAATGGCTCTTCAGGTCATCTCCCACAGGATGGGGCACTAGATGCCCACTGCTCATGCCCTTTATTGGCATTGCTCTCTCCCTTGTATCACCCTCTCACTCGCTCATGTGTCTCCTTGAAATCGCCTCCAGGAAAACTGCCTGCACCATCCTTGTCTCAGAGTCTGACAGTGGGAGGACAGAGGGCATTAGCATTTACTAACCTTACATTCATGTCTGTGGATATATATCTCCATGTATCTGCATGCACACATGAATATACAAATGTATATACACATATTCTTGTACAGATACATTATAGGTATGGTAAAGAAATTGATATACAAAAATTTTGAAATGATACCGCTTTTCCAGATACATTATTATCTCAAATAGATTCATACTGTCAATAACTAACATCTCAAGAAAAAAATGCCTTCTCAAAGTGTAGCCTGAATTGCACTTTTAGTAATAGTGCTTTTACGTCCAAATTAAATAGCCTTCTTGGTCATTTCTGTTTTTCTATTTTTCTTGGACCTACTTCTTGCTGCACATGATTATCTCACTGCTTACGATCTCATTATATGATTGCTGAAGCAATCGTCATAAGACCAGGATAAAATCACTGCTACTGACACTTTTTTCCCATCATTTCTTCCGTGCTATTATCTTCTAGGTGACAGGTTTTTGTGGGCTTCCTTTACACTGCACTTATCCCGAAGTTCAGTGAAAGACCAATAATTAAATCCAAGTTTCCACCCAATCAGCATTCAGCCAGAAACGCATCAAAATAGGCTCTGAAAGTAAAGGGGAGTGACCCTGGAAGCCACCCTGCTCTGTACAGCTCCAACTCTGCATAAATTTCCTCCCAAACATATGCAGCACTTGGCCTGGATTAGGGTAGTGTCCAGCCATCTATTAAGTAGTTGTCAAGCTCAATTTCTTTTTTCTCTAAAAGTAAAAACATATCATCAAGGAACTCCACTTAGGCTCTGTGGACTTAGTCTCTAAGTTCTAGTAAAGTAAAATTCATAAAATGACTTTTGGACTCTTAGGGATTTGTATCTTGTTTACTGCATCCAACTTTATTTTGACTCACCACTATACTTCCTGTGCTGTGACATCACAGACTTCCTTGAATTTCTAAAATCAGCTGGCTCTTGCGTATCATGGGACCTTGATAAACACTCTTTTCTGTGTCCATTTGGCTTTTTATGCTCTTATCAACTAAACAAGTCATAAAATTCAGCACCTTATAAATATGTCTTATGCCTCTGTCTCTACCCCATGGCTCATGTCCAGTGGTAACTGAACGCACACTGAAGAGGTCTAAGTGAGTTCAGATCCACTGCACCCTACTCTGCCTCCCCTCACCTGTGAGCATGCCAGCATCTTCCCTCAGCTCTCTGCTCCAGGGGCTCCACAGTAGTGGCTCCAGGTCATGTGCAGTCCCTGGGGCCAGGGACCTCCACCAAGAAGGACAGGAGCAGTTGGGCAAGTGCTTTGGAACCCACTCCCAAATAAAGCTCTGTGCTCCCAGTCCTTACCTGGATTCTGTTCCCAGGTGAAAGGACACTGAGAAACTGAAATACCATTTCCTGTACATCTGCCTCTGGGATCATGAAGTTCCTTCCCCTCAGTCTTCACCCCTCAGTAGAGTACTGTATTTCTGTTCTTTTCTATCATCTGAATTGAATAAATCTTGGCTGGTTCTCTCACTGAGACAGAGTGGTTGTTATAACATGAACTCTCAGGCACTTCCCTGCCTCCTTCAGCCACTTGCAAAGCAAACCAGGTAGAATGCCACATGGACACCTGTGTGCCTATTCCTTTGGCTTCTCCACTATTCATCTGCTATAGAGTTTTGAGTTCTTTGATGTCCCTGGGCCATATAGGCACTGTGATTTCCTTTGACACTGGCATAGGTCCAACCCTCTTCTTACAGGCTCAGCTGCTCTACTCTGCTAGCTCTCCTTCACACTGCTGGCCAGGCAGAGCAGTCCTAGGCAGCCCCTTGCTTGGTCTTAGAAGCATGCTGCCCTGGGCCTCCATTCCCATGGTGCCCATGGGGGATTTCTTAAGCTCTATAGTTTTCCACATTCAGTGAATCAGTTGGTCAGTTTTAATCCCCCTAAGACACTTATTGATTATAAGTTGTAGGCAGGTGATGGGTTTAGTCAATAGCTACTATTCCCTGTTTAAAATCACTACCCTCTTTAATGTCTTCAAATGACTAGTACTTTGTCACTAAAGTAAATTCAGCATCCCCCACCCCATTTCCATCCCCACCATCCTGTGGGTTCAGGCAAGTTACTTAACTTCTCCAGACTTTAGGGTTTTATTTGCAAAATAAGAATTATAATTACTTACCTGCTACAAGACAGTGGATATAATTAGATTATGTCTTGAATTTTTTAAAGGTGTATGACTACCACTGCCTAACTGCACAATTTCAAATTATTATTCTAGTTTCATATCAAAAATATCCTCTCACCCCACCCATATGCAACATCCTCCCGCAGCCCTTGACTAATACTGCATCCTTTGCAAGTTCTGTCAGCTCTACGCCTGAGATAGATACATAAATATAATTGCTGACATCGATATGTTCCCAAAAAAGCCTATCACGATGGTGCAAGTGTGTAGCTCTGAATGAAGGATGTGACAATTACGGATATAAATTCAGGCTTTGGCATCCTCATATTTAGACATCAAACAAGACTTCCACACTGTACAAAGCAAAGGAACAGGAAAACATAGACCACTCAGCATGAGTGCACCGGCTCCAGCAGGTCAGGAGGCTGCTTCTTCAGAGGATGAAAATACTCTCTGCTTCCTGTGTTTCAGGAAGAACCTGGGCCCTTCTTGGCAATGTAAATCTCCACAGTGAAAAAAAAAAAAAACACGTCTCATGTCCACCCCATCATTTCTAAAATTGGAGGGGAGCAGAATCCTGGGATTCAAATGGAAGAAATAGATATCAAAAGAATTAAATAACATTAAAAGTTAGGGAGCCAGAGTTAGGATACATTTTTCACTTACTGTTCTGGGTTCCTTTTCTCAACTGGAGTCACTTATTCAGGCATGTTTTGGTATCTTTTGGGTCTAAAATCAAGAGGAAACTTTAAGACTTCTTCTAATCTTGAGTTTAAAGCAAAAAAAAATTATTCAGCATGATGGCTTTGTGTACACAATTTATTGTGAAGGGCACCATCTGTACATAAATTTAAAGCACAAAGAAAACAAAATTTTAAAAGAAGATTAGAGAGGATGGAGTGATTACTAGCTATTTGTTTAAAATACATTTATGGTGAACATTTTGAAAAAGAAAAAACAAGACCATTTTGTGAACCAGCGTGATCTCTATCCTCATAGCTTCAACAGTTATTAGTCCAGTATCAGCCTGCTGTAGCTGGTTTTATAAATGCAGATGCTCAAGCCATACAGAGCTTAGCCAAGTCTGACAGCCTTGCATCAGGTATTTTTCAGAGTATGATTTCTTCTTTTTTTTTCCCCTACTGTTTGCAGCCACTATAAATTCACCAAAGGGAAAAAAGGACTGAAGTTCTATGTGTGTGTGGGTGTTTTCCCATGTACTATATTTGTTTATTCACATAGTCCAGTCCTGAGGGAAATTAAACAGAAGAAAAAAGTTGGTTTCACTGCAGAAGATTCAAAGAACTCAACATTTTACAAGCTCTGGGTCATTAATTCTTATAGGTCCGTATACGTCAGTAAGTGGGAAGTATTATTAACCCCATTTCACAGATGAAGAAACTGAGGTCTTTAATGATTATATGTCTCATCCAGAGCCAAATGATGCTGGCAAGAGAATCAAGGACTTCCAATAAAGCTCATTTATTTAACCTCTAGACCACTGTTGTCCAGTAACAATAGGTTGTGAGCGACATATGTGATTTTTTCAGTAGTCATGTTTTTTAAAAACATAACCATAAGTATGTGAGTTATTTTTAATAATATGTTCTACTTAGCCAATATGTCTGAGAGATGATTCCAACAAATCACAAATTTTTAAAATTTTTTTCTTGAGGTAGTTTATATTTTTTTAAATACTAAAGCTTCAAAAATCAGTGTTTATTTAGCGCTTAGAGTGTGTCTCACTTTGGGCTGGCCACAACTCAAGCACTCCGCAGCCATGTGTGGCTGGTGGCTCCCACAAAGGACAGCTCATCTCTAGATCATGGGTCCTCTTTTCATAATGCCATACTTGGTCCCACTATTTCATTTAACCAAGATATGCTCTTGCCTTTTGTTGCCTTTATAGTAGAGCTTCAATTTTTTCTTTAATATTGCTTTGGCCAGGGCTGATGGAAGTATCCTAAATTATAGTTATGAATTTAAAATCTTGTAAAGTAAAATGAAGTCCACCTCTAGAAGAAAAAAGACAAAAACAAATACACAAAATACTCCACATATTTATAAAGAGAATAAAAGGCATGTGAAACTCAAGTTTCTACAGTCCAAAGACTTTACTAAAATTAGCATGATCCTGTGATGGATAAACAAATAAACAACTTATCTGGGGGCAAGAGCTATGAAGCTACGACTCTTGCCACAAGTGCTAGGCAGATATTTAAAATATTTTTTTCTGTTGATGATTAAATAAGTTTCACTGACTATAATGAAGACATAATTACAGAATAGTATGATTTTAAGAGAAGAATAAGGCCGGCATTTAACTGAATTCTCAGTAGTATTCATTCAAATAGAACTTTGCCTTATCTAATTAGAGCATACTTGAATTCATCAATGGAAGGGGAAAAATTTACCTTTAACTGCCGTATAAAACCAGATTTACTGGAATCTCTAATTCACTTTTCTGGGTCCATGAATTTGTGGTGCTATAACACAAAGCATCTAAAATGTCAAAGTATTTTATAAAACCCCAATTCCATGATAAGCTAAATGAAACTTAGAATTCAGGTCTGTGGTGGACAATGCAATGTTTTCATAGGTGAAAACGTGACCATGGCCTATATTCCAAAAGTTCATGCCATGGTGAGGGATCAGGGTCTATAGCCAGATAAATCAATTCTGCAAAACTCAGTAATGCATGACTAATTAGGAAGTGACTTTATAGTTAAGGAAAACATCACACCCAAGAAATTAATGTGTTACAAGTTAGTGTCCATCACAGGTTTAGAACTATAGTACTGGCAATGGCTAATCATAAATACTTTACAGTCTAGTAATACTTCTAATTATCAGTTATTTCCAAGAGTTTTATGATGGACATTTTTGCAGAAAATGTCTGAACCAGAGATGTGTGATTGATACATGGAGGTATGCAGTATAGAAGAGTTGGCCCTATATAGATACAAGAAAACTCAAAAAATGAAACTCATTAAAGAAGTTTCATTATATTTAAATCTCTCTTTCATTATATTATATCTCCATTTATCTGCTTACCTTTCCTGTATGTTCATTCCCAGAGAAATGAATCATAAAAACATGCTAGGGTGCAGATGAATGAAAACTATAGATATTAGTAAAACTATAGATATTAGTAAAACAGAAAAAAAGTTCCATTTGTTGAACAATAACCCACTTCAAGACAAATTTTCAAAATGACCTCTCTTAAATGAGATTAATTTTGAAATTCATCAAATTCAAATTGAAAGTTCAAGAAAGATAGTTTCAGAAATTCATATGTTAAAGGTCTAGTAATGTACAATGTGCTAGTATATTTACTTGTAAGCTCACATTAAAAGCCAATGGAGCAAGAATTATACCTTCTTTGCTCACAATGTTTAATCTACTAACATTATTTTATCTCTAATTTTTCAGACTCACCCCAAAGCTTCTATTTAGTTGGCTTCTTGTTCCAGATAAACTCGTTTGACTTTACAAGAATTCTGCTGTGAAGTGAAACACATGTACTCACAAGAATCAGGCAAAGCTTGCATCTGCACACATGGCCCATGAATTTGAACAACTCATCAAGCATCAGTGAGAACCTCAAAGTTCCTAGAAGGTGATCAGCCAGTGAGATAAGGAATAAATGATTCTCAACCATATCATTGTTTATTTCTTCCAAATTTATTAGATTATCTAGCTTTAATATAGGCTCTTTCTGTGACTCAGTTGAACAGCCTGATCCCTCAGAGACTATTTTAGAAGGCATCTACAAATAGACACTAAACTACAATTGCTGCTTTCTAGAAATAGTAGTGAGCTACTGTATTATCAGGTTATGTATTTAACATGCTTGATTGTGCCTTGATTTTTTTCAAAAGAAGATATATATCATATTTATTTTGTATTTTGGCATACAAGTCAAATTTCTTGCTTTGTTTGATCACATATATTAGAACAAAGCTGTGCGTGTTTTAAAGCTTGATGCTCTTGTTAGGTATATGGCATCTGACGATGGTGAAAAAAAGATTCCTAGATGTTAAAGAAAATTTCCACCAATAAAAATAATTGCTTCCACAGGAGCTTAATTTTCTCCTACAGATATTTCATAATCTGAAGATGAGAAATAAAAGGGCCACTTGATGAGGTTATATCACACAGACAGTCTCATTAACCTTTAGGCAGTTTACTTGGTGGTCAAACTTTGCAACTGGCAGCAAGTCGCCGGGTTACGCATGTCGAACAACCTTTATATTTAGACCGCTAGGTCGACACAAGGAGATCGCAAAGCTCCTAGCTGGTAAAAGGCTTCTCATGTCTCAGGTAGCCCCAGAGAGTGGCATACTTCAGTGCAGAATAGTCTATGAAAGTACATGTCCCTGTAGATTACAGTGTAATTACACTGAGGAGACAGAAAAATAATTGCTTGTAACTTAAACTGTGGCTGAAAAGACATAAATAATCACATCTACACTATGTAATGATGTCTGATAATTTGGCCACAAATGTCACCACACATGTTTAGAAGACTACCAGTGACCACAGAAGAATAAAGTGCTGGGTAAGTTTTTTGAAAATTGAAATTTAAAAACTGGAAGCAACTACACCTTGTCTTTACAGAGGACTCTTCAGAAAAAATTAGGTGAGACTCCCAACCTGCTCTCACATCAGGAGAGAAAAGTGAGTAGCGCATTAAGTGATACTTGATTTGCACCTTTCAATTTCGCTTGTGCTGTCTAATCCCAGTTTCCCAGACCCTAACATGCATTCTCCACAAGGTATAAATAAAAGGTGTACAAGATGATGAAAATTCAACCTGGTGTAGCATTGGAAGCTGAGAAATTACTCTTAATTTTTAATCATTTGCTGCTTAACTCATAACATGCTAGATATTATTTGTTATGATGAAGTTCTAATTTGCTTTAGTCACAATTCTTTGCTCTCATTTACTATCTTTAAATTTAAAAAGGAAAATATAAATTTTATGCCAAAAAAGTAACCCATAGTTTTAACATGTTTGCTATTTATAGGTAATGTATGCATAAATTCACCAACAATGATAAATTATTTAATCTATTTACAGATAAAGTGAAATATATATATGCATATGTATATATATATATATTTGCATGATTTCTTCCCAATTTGAGTAGAGTTATTTGACCTCTTTGTTTCTCAAATCTTGATCAGTAATTGATAAAGCTTGGGAATGACTCCAATATTGGGTTAGGAGCTTTGGAATTCCATTTTAAGCTCCTTTTTGCTGTAATATTAAATTTATTATTCACTAGAGAAAACAGCATCCAAATTATTTTAATAGTAATAGAAAACCCTACAGCATTATATTTTATTTTATTTTGCAGTACGGAGGGTCGAACTCAGGGTCTCATGCATGCTAGGCAAGTGCTCTAACTGTTCTTTGCTCCATGCCTAGTTACTTAAATCTCTTCCTAATGGAGGCTGCCATAGTGTATGAAAATAATGCCTTAATAAATTAGGAAGATAACCATTTAAAAACTAGTTTCAAAGCTACATAATTGGTTAGAAATAAAAATTAATCATAAATAAAACCAAAACATCCTAATGTATTGTTTCAGAGAGAGCTTGGCAAGCCTCCTTGTACCATGTGTTTAAGCAATCTGATGAAGTCTCTATCAACCTTTCCCTGAATAATATCCTTAACAGCCTGAGACAGAATGTTTGGGGATGCAAACAAATCCAGTTCTATGAATGAAACTGTAAAAAGTAGATCTGTGAAGTAGTAGAACATACACTTTATTAATGGGTTATTATGTGACTATTAAATTTAAGTGAGACTCACAACAATGATACTTTAAGATATTACAAAAACTATCATTTAATGTGAAACATATCTATGTCCTGGTACTCTATTTTTTTGCTCACATTCATTACAGAAAGAAAACTATTTATTGCAAGAATAAAGATGCAATTTTTCCCCAATCTAATGTACAGATCCCCTGAATTGCATCCATATGTACACTTTGGAGATGGGGGTCCTGTGGTTGTTAAATTAAAATCTGTTATGGTTTGTGTACAAATGTCCCCCCAAAGCCTCGAGCAATCATGAGGTGGACTTCTAGAGTTTATGACTGATTCATGGTACAATGCTGGGATTATGGATGTGAGTGCTACACCCGCCCTGGGGTGAGTAGTTTGCATACAATATAAGGGAGGGAAAGAGCCTTGCTCTCTGTAGCTCCTCCCTTTTGCTCTGGTTGCTTTGCTGTTTTCAACTGCCATGAACTGTTGCCCTCTGCCATGTGCCACTCTGCCTTGGAGCCAGCCAAGTATGGACTGAAACCTCCACAAACAGTGAGCTAAATAAACTTTTCATTCCTTAATTTTGGGTGTCAAGTATTTTGTCTCAGCAATGAGAGAAACGTAACCAAGACAAAATCTAATGATACCATACTAGTTTCTAAAATATCTGTTTATAACGATGCTTCTCTCTCACCATTTCTTAGATTAAGAAAGGTACAGAATTGTTTATTTTCTTTATAGAAATATTAGGAATAAATGAGAATAAATGAGCATGTTACTCAAAGGTATACCAAGAGAATCCTCCTATTATTCAAGGCAAGGCAGTGTCAGCTATACAAAAGCTTGTATTTCATAAGTATAAATTGCATATTGAGTAAGTAATACAAAGATTAACTTACTTTTTCCCACCTGCATTCCCTTCACATCTTAAAAACAAGGAGGTTATACTTGGATGATCCACATGTGATAGCCTCATCTTAAATCTGAATTAATCAGAAACTCAGACTACTGAGAAATAATTTTATCATTCCTATGTTCCATATGCTGTTATTTTGCTTATGTAGACACTCTGGTGTTTCCTTTACATTTCAATATAACTTGACATCCAATTAAATAATAACAAATATTCCTGACCTAATTTTCATCATGTCAGACATATAACTGCAATGTCATTATCTGAACATTCCAAACCCAGTGAAAGTTGTAAAATGCTGTCTTTTCATAAAGCCAAGCTTGTAGCAAGTGAGGGAATATTCTTATTCCCATATATAGATTTCCCCTCCCATGGAATATTCTCTCATGAAACTTCTAAGCGCCCATCTCTCTGTGATTGTGCCATTATTATTTACTGAGCTGTGAGAAGTGCTTCTCAGTACATATAGCAGAGAGGAACAAGCTTGCAATTTTAATAAGGCCTGCAAGATAATTATGAGATACAATTTCTTCTTCTCATGCCAGGCCAGAAGGACTCCTCAGCTTGTAATATGGATGACTAATTGCTTTCATGTTTGAATTTATGCATGGTTATAAAGGATATTTCAACTTTTTTTTAGTCAGCCCTTTCATTTGTCTCTATTTCCTCGGGCAAAAATGAAACATCCTACATCAAGTTGCATTAAAAAATGAGGAGGTCCAGCAGGCTGTGGCTCCATCTATTTCTTTTTTTTCAAAATGTATTCTGAACATTGTATGCAGAGTCACTCATTTGTTCACATAAAAACTACAACAAATTGCATCTTAGAGCAGCTCTATAAATTTGCACACGGATTGCTCCAAATAAGGCAGACCAATGTCCCTGTGACGTAAGCAAGGTTAAAAATGACTGACTTAATTTTATAGATTCAACTGTTACAGTCAGTGTGATTCTGGAGTTTTCACAAGATGGGCTCCCTAAAGGACCAAACTTTTCCTGGAAAACCCTCAAGGATAATGCACCTAATTTAGGCCATAGGATTCACATAGACGTGAATGTGCAACACAAGTGACTTTGTTTGCTTTTACAAACTTCTCTTAATGAATGCTAAATAAAGGTGGAGAATGGAGACACAGCTCCAGCTCTGAAACATCAGAGAACTTCATGAAATTTGTTTAATTTGCAAGTTTTGAAAATAATGATTTCATCAGGTAAGGACTAGAAATGGGCATTTCAAAAAAGAGGAAGAAGCATCAGCGAGGTTGGAGACAGGAAGAAGTTATGTGCACTTAAGGAATTTATAATTAACCAGTAAAATTCATGTTCTTAGATGATGGAGGAAGTGCTGGTCTAACATGAAAGCAAACCAAAAGTTTTTGTATTAGAGCAGCATACAAAGGAAGTTAGCATATAAAAAAAGGATGGTATTTCTTGTTGGTATTAGAAACATTCTCCAAAGACCAGCACCAAATAAGTTTAAGATTTTATACCAGTAGAGACTCAACTGTAAGTAAAACCTGCTATCATACTTGGTTCTACAATAAACAAGAATTATGTTATAATTATGTGTTACTGGCTTTCACGTGCAAGACTAACTTATAGAAAAGTCAGGCAAGGGGCTGGGGATTTAGCTCAGCGGCAAAAGCGCCTGCCTGGAAGCACAAGGTCGTGAGTTCGGTTCCCGGTACTGGAGAAAAAAAAAAAAAAAAGAAAAGTCAGGCAAAACTTGACTAAAGTTACAGAAAAAAATATAAATGTTCTCAAGTATCTATTTTCTCAGGAGATAGAAAGTAGAAGTAGAGGGAAATGGTGGAATAAAATAGAACAAAGTAGAATAATTCATATAGAAGGAAAGGGTTTAAATATATAAGTTAAATGTGTATGTAGTGACTTGATGCTATTAAATAAAGATTGAAAAGCTATCAACATGAGAAAGAAGAGAGGTAAGGAGAGTGGGATAGCATATAGGAGCTATCTCTCATCTTTCATAAGAAAGTAAATAGGCAAAAGTTAAAATTTAGAAAACAGTAGTGTCACATTATTTAAAATTATGGTAGTAACCATGAGGAACATTTGAACAGAAATGTTAAACAAGATAGTCTCCAGGGGACAAAGCTAGTCTCCAGGGAATTCAGCTAACTGTGGGAGTGAAAACAAATTCTTTTAATTTTGAACTCTCCTATTTTGTTTGTTACTATGTACTATGACAAAATTGATTACAAATTAATTATCAACAGCAGTTTTAAAATACAGAATAGACCAGGGTGATGGAAAGAAACTCCAAGTGGAGAAAAACATCTAGTCAGCTTTCAAAGTGCAGGGTATCACTTAGGAAGGCAGTGGAAGAAAGAAATACAAGAAGGCCAGATAATTTTCTGTCGATAGAATGACTTTTTCTTCCAAAGGAAAATAAAGTGGGGCCAAGGAATGAGATGGTGGAAGGGAGAAGTTTAATGGAAATAATCTACATATGAATCTGAGAGGAAGCACTTGAAATTCCAAGGTTTGTAGGTCTAAAATTATTTGGTCCAAAACAGAAATATATTTCTAATGACAGCATATAATTTAAAAACTCAGAGCATGAATCTTGTAGAATTCTCAGAAGATTCTTAGCTTACTACATAAATCTCCTAAACATCTACCATATTCTTTAAAGTCTTTAGAATATATTGCCTATTTTGTAAGTAAAATATAAGACTCAAAGTAGGAATCACTTCCCTATTTTTAACTCAAGTACCATTGAAAAAACCTGAAGGAAAAAGAGACTCTTTTCCCAGAAGTGGATTTCTGGATTACGACAAGCGTCTGTAATTTTGCTATAATCAAATGTCTCTCAAAGAGATTGCATCAATTTACAATCCTTGCAAGAAAAAAGAAGGCTTAACAGCTTCATCAATATAGATTGTGGTTTTTGAGAGGCCATTAATTTCAATGTGATTGAGAAATATTGGAAACATTCTGCATGTCCAGTAGTAAGTAATGGTGAACATCCTAATACATCCTATAAGGGAGTAGCATGCATCTACCAAAAAAAATGGGAAAGATTTTTACCTATTGAAATGGGATGATCTTTAGGGTATATTTCTAATGAGAAACCAAGGTACAGAAAATGTGCATTTTATCTTATCTTTGTGTAAATAGAGGAGAAGAGAATAGTATTTATTCACATTTGTCTGTACATGCATATGCACTCCAGAAGGAGGTACAACAATTTAAAACTCTGGAAAGACTAAGACTGAGATCTGTAAACACAAGATGGAAGAGGAATAGGTTGTCTATTATAGGTTTTTATTCTTTGTAATTTTTAAGTTATAAATGTACTACTCTTGTCAAAATAGCATAAGAGGAAATAATACAAAAGAGCAATAATCAATGTTATAACGATTCTTACTGTGTTTTATATAGTAAGATTCTTAGTATATAAAGATTATAAAGGTTATGATTCTTACTATATTTTATATAGTAAGAAACCTATGTACTATTTCTGTTTATAAAATATTCAGACAAACAAGATTGTTATAACTTAGAAATATCATCTGAGCACAGGGAATATAGCTCAGCAGCATAAGCATCTGCTTGGCAAGCACAAGGTCCTCAGTTCAATTCCCGGTACCAAAAAAAAAAAAAAAAAAAAATTAAAAAAAAAAAAAAAAAAAACATATCCTGAAGAAATATCATCCAAAATGACTTTGTACAAATCTTTCAAACACAAATAAACTTTCAGAACTCTAATAGCATAAGCTAATATTGTGTATGGTCATATATCAAATTTAGGTTTTTGGAATCAATCTAACAAAAGAAGTAAAAGATCTCTTCAATGAAAACTACAGTACTCTAAAAAAGAGATCCAAGAAGATTTCAGTAAATGGAAAAATATTCCTTGCTCATGGATAGGAAGAACCAACATTGTGAAAAGGGCCATACTCCCAAAACTGCTGTACAGATTCAGTGCAATTCCCATTAAACTACCATTAGCATACCTCACAGATCTCGAGAACATATGCCTTAAATTCATCTGGAACCAGAAGAGACCCAGAATAGCAAAAGCAATCCTGGGCAACAAGGACAAGTCAGGTGGAATCACAATCCCTGACCTGGAATTATACTACAAAGCTACTGTCATAAAATCAACCTGGTACTGGCTAAAAAACAGACCTGATGATCAATGGAACAGACTGGAAGAAACAGCCAAAACTAAAAACACACTCAGCCACCTAATCTTTGATAAAGAGGCCAAACAATCTCACTGGAAGAACGATAGCCTTTTTAATAAAGGGTGCTGGAAAAACTGGCTTGCTACCTGCCAAAGACTGAAAATAGACCCAAGCCTATCACCATGCACCAAACTAAAATCAAAATGGGTCACAGATCTCAATATTAAAACAGAAACACTAAATCTATTGGAAGAGAAAGTAGGTAAAAACCTTGAAGACATAGAGGTAGGCAGAGAGTTCATGAAGAAAAACCAAACTGCACGGAAAATACTTCAAAGAATCAACAACTGGGATCTCATCCTACTGAAAAGTTTCTGCACATCTAAATAAATCATCAGCAAAGTAAAAAGAAAACCCACAAACTTGGAAAAAATTTTAACTGAAGGTCCCTCAGACAAAGGGCTTCTATCTAGAATATATAAAGAATTGAAAAATATCAGCCACCCCCAAATTCAAAGACCCAATCCAAAAATGCTCAGTTGAGATAAATACACACTTCTCAGATAAAGAAATATAAGTTGCAAATAAATACATTAGAAAATGCTCAACATCATTAGTCATTCAAGGAATGCAAATTAAAACAACACTGAGATTCCACCTTACCCCAGTAAGAATGGCTAGCATTAAGAAATCAACCAATAACAAATGCCGGCGAGGCTGTGGAGAAAGACGAACCCTT
Source organism: Chinchilla lanigera (assembly GCF_000276665.1). Taxonomy (NCBI): domain Eukaryota; kingdom Metazoa; phylum Chordata; class Mammalia; order Rodentia; family Chinchillidae; genus Chinchilla; species Chinchilla lanigera. The sequence continues at coordinate 20,913,943 of NW_004955415.1, read as the reverse complement.
CCCCACTGCTGGTGGGAATGCAGCCTGGTGAAACCATTGTGTAAATCAGTTTGGAGATTCCTCAGAAAACTAGGGGTAGAGGTCCCATTCAACCTAGCTATTCCCCTGCTGGGTATTTTCCCAGAAGATCTAAAAACATCATATCACAGTGATATATGTGCATCTATGTTCATAGCAGAACAATTTGTAATTGCTAAATTGTGGAAGCAACCCAAAGGTCCATCCACCGAGGAGTGGATAAGAAAATTGTGGTACTTTTATATAATGGAATATTACTCAACTATAAAGAAAGATAAACTTGAGGCCTTTATAGGTAAATGGTCACAACTAGAGACCATACTCATAAGTGAAATAAATCAGACATGTATGTGCGAGCACTGTGTTGTTTCACTAGTGTAAAACCTGAAAGAGTTAATTTAAAGTAGGAGGTATGATGACATTGTGAAATGATAGGAAAACACTCAAGGGTAAAGGGCAACTGGGATGTGGGAAAAAAGAAGGGGAAGAAGGAGAAATTTTGTATGTATGTATATACTGGATAGTCAACATGGTTATTCCTCTGTCTTCTATTTTTTGCTGAAAGAAACTGTCAATGAGTCCTTGATTGTTCAATATTGTATGTCTCTGTTTTCATGAGAAACCACTTTGAAGATATCAATATGTAATACAACAAGCATTGTTAATTTCCACTTTGTCTGTAACTCTGTGTTGTCTGTACTGTTCTTTTGCTATTTTGTAAAAGGTTGTCTGTCGGTTAATGTTTTCCTCCTTTTATTTTTAAAATAAAAAAAAGTTTAGGTTTTTGTCTCAAAAGTATTAATTTTAACAATTTTACAATTAGCATAGTTTAGCCTATAGTTCTCTAATAATATAAAATTAATAAAATTTAAAATCTCTCTGATAAAATAATCTATCAAAAGAAAATGTGAATACTTTGCTAATTTGATCAAATGTGATATTGCAGTATAGACACAGCGATAGACTTAACAGGGAGTCACTGGAAATGTGACCAAAGATATCATGCTAAATACCATGATATCTGGCATTACCAACAGTGTTTAACATGTTATTAGAAGTATAATGTTAATATAATTAAAAAGAAGAATTACCAATGTAAAAATTGGGAAAAAAAAAAAGCAAAAATTATCACAATTTTCAGTTAATCTGACAAATGATAGTGATTTCCAAATGAAAAGGGAAGAGAGTCAGAAAGTGTCATTATCTGGGACACAATACATCTAAAGAGCAACCATTTAGGAAATATAGTGGAAAGATCTTACATATGATAGCAACAGAAATGTAAGTTAGCTTGGTATAAATACTTAAAAAGTGACCAAGATCTTTTATGAGGCAACTGGTTGTTTGAAAAGTCTTGATTGATTTTTTTATTCATTTTTATAGTAATTTAGACTTATTAATTTTATTTCTAAATCAGATGCACTCATATGCAAAGAGGCAAATAAAATCAGTACAAAACTCAGGGTTACTGCCTCTCATATTACAGGAATATATAAATCTTATGTGAATGGCCTTAAGACAATAAAAACCATTTAAAATCAATAGAGAGGATTGAGAAAGATTCTTGACATTTCAATGGTAGATAGACGAATGAGAGAAAATCCAATTGTTTTTACTCATGAACTTTTGAATTTTTTAGGGAATTTGCCGTATCTGTTCTATCAGTGTCTTAAAATTTGCTAACTCTGACTATACTACATTGATAATAGGAACAGTAATAATTACCATAGTCTATTAAGCAATTGCTATATACTGAGACCCTGTGGTCCTATATATACCACAAGGAAATACATTACTTAACATAAATACCCAAACACCGTTATTCCTACTTTGCAGAAGAGATGCATGACATTTTGACAGGTAAATAAATATCCTGTCTAAGGTCATAAACCTGATACAAGGCAGAGCCTGATATCCAGTCCAGGTCTTGGCCGCAGACAGAACACCTGTAATGCTTCCAAATTCACATATTGTTTTCAGTTTTAGTCACATCACTTCTCCACACATCCAATTCTATTGTCATGAAGATGTTCAAAACCAACAAAAGGAGATTTAAATTTTCTCCAACACCTTCCAAGTTATATGACTAATAAGAAGCATAAGAGACTGCAGAGATGTAAAACCTAGAAACCCTATAGCCCAGTGGAGGTGAACCTATGGCATGAGTGTTGTTTTTCTTTTAAGACACAAGATGTTAATGCATGAGTTGTTGTTTTCTAAACTAAAAGCTCTGTATTCAGGTTTAATTACAGTGCTGAGGCTTTGTGATAAATAAATGGGTTTTATGTTGCAGTTTGGGCAACCCAAAGCCTCTAAAAGGTTTGTAATCACTGTTATAGCCCTAATAGTAACAATAATAACAATAAAAAGAGAGGAAATCATACAATGATGGTATCAGTCTTTTTATTTTCTTTTCAGGTACTGGGATGGAACACAGAGCCTACAAACTGAGCTACTTCCTGAGCCCTTATTATTATTATTATTATTAATTATTATTATTATTTTTATTTTGAGACAGAATCTAGCTAATTTGCCAAGTTTCTGATTCAATTTGGATAAATACCGCAGAACATTTTTGGTATGTTAGCTCCATGAACTATGTATACTTTGTTGACAGTCTCCTTTTTTTTGCATAATTGTTTAGAGTAATGTTATTTATATTAAAAATATTACTGTTTATCTTAAGTAGAAAAAAAGATTTAAAAATCACTATATTTTTCCATTATGAAAGACAGAATCATATGATGCTATCAATATGTTGACAGGTATATCTTAAACTAAAAGGAATATTTTGGATTAGAACCAAAAGCACTTTTCCAAGAAAATCTCTTTGATAGGTTAGGAAATGATAAGATAAAAGCACAAATTATACTGAATAGAGCTGAACTCTGTAAAGCATTTAATAGCTATGTTTGTAGGTGGTGTGTTTAATATGGAATAATATTTTATTTTATTTTTATCCTGCTCAGCTCCTTTAACCTTTAAACTACAATGACTTCCATATGGCTGCCCAGGCCTAATTTTAAATTGTTAATTGTCTGTCACTATTTTAGCCCCCTTCTTTCATTATTATAATACCTGAAATGCCTTCTCAGATTTTAATGTTTTTCTGAAAAATTTGAGACCCATTGTGTCACTGAATATAGTACACTGTCCCTCCTAATATCTATCTTTTCTACACTTTATTTTTTCCTGACAAATCAGTGAGGACAATACGTTCTATATATTAGTCAAAAACCTCTCAATCGTGTAATGTTTTAGATAAACATCAAGGAAGATTTTTTCAAGGGAATCTCAACCATGTGGCTACCATTAGATTAGAAAGTAGTAAATCTGCCTGTTAAAGATACTTTGTGAAATTTAGGCTTAAAATCAAGCTTTGCATGTGTAAAACAGCCTGTGTAGGATTCCCATGCCTTGCTTATTTTAAAATACAAATGTAGGATAAGAACTATGTTTAAAATCAATGAGATTTTTCAGTTACAGTCTCTAGAGACATTTTTTCTTGCCTTTGAAAATTTCCAAGTATAACAACATCCCAAACTGGCAAGCTTTAATCTAGTTTTCATCATAAAAAAATTGTCAGGATTTTTTTCTTCTTTATTGGTCTGTGTGGCAGTGGTGGCAGCAGGTATCTTTAATAAACAACATAGACATAAACACAATTCTTTGCAAAAAGCTAAAATTGGAATTCAGAATTTTCTTGCTATTACCTGTAATAAATAAGACATTAAAACTTTGTTCTAAGAATTATGCTTCACTTTAATCCAGTAGTTTGTTAAAAATTAATTTATGCCCAAATAGAAAAATTGCAAGAAAATGAGTCTTGCCCTAAGCCCACCACACTTACGTTATATCCCTAAACCTCCCTTGCAAAGCTGATTGTAAGCACCAAGGTGACACTTGCTCTGTTTCCAAGGATGGGTGACTTTAGGAGACATTAGCGTAACAAGTGTGAAAGTGGGGAGTTGAACCGAACTCACGACCTTGCGCTTGCCAGGCAGGCGCTGTGCCGCTGAGCTAAATCCCCAGCCCCTCCCACCTTAGTTTATAAAACACTTTTGTTGATTGCTTTTGTCATTGCTGTTGATGTTTTTATCTAACTACTGATCTCTAGTTATTATCTAACTACCTCTACTGAATGCAAAAATTAATTCCCCAATCTCCTCAAAAGGATAAAGTATATGAAGTAGTAATAAACTCTAAAATGACTAACAAATAGATGTTATTTTTATTTCCTATAGGGCTATAAGAATTTAAAATATTAGAACACTGACAAAGAATATTAAACATGAGGCCCTAGTTATGGCCATATTTTGAACGAAGAATATGTTTGCACCTGAAATTGGCCAATTAATCCTTAACTTTTTGAAGAAGTGTGCTTTGGTAGAACAAAATGCTCGTGCACCTCTGTGTCCATATTCACCGCAGGGATGATGCTGCTTTAGAAAGGTGCTGAGTGGCCACAGGGTCTTCTGTACCGCATGTATTATACTTCAGATTGGGCGGGTATAATGCTAATCCTGTTTCTTGTAAGAATATTCCCCGCATAAGCCTCTTTATGATGAAGCACATAACACGCAGGATAATTGCAGCACCAGGCAACACAATTTTTTCAGGCCTCATCTGCATTAATACCTGCAAAAAGGTATTAATAAGGCATTACCCCTGCAAAAAAGAAGGAAGTTTTTAAAAAGTTAGAATTCTATCTTTGCTGTTTCACATTGATGTGGGAACAATAGTTCTTATTTTCCAAATGTAAGATTTCCAGTGAGAAATATTTTAGTAGAAAAGAAATCTTATTATAATTAAAAATGAAAAGTTAAATCCAACCCTTAGCAAAATTCCCAGGAGATGACCAATATCAAAAACGGTTTAGTAACAGATTCTCATCCCATGTGCCAATTGAAGACAACAAGCATGAGAAACAGTGGGTTTAGGTCTGAAGTGAATGTGTTAAAACTAAATGTAGAGCCATCAGCATTAACTTCCTGAATTTTAATTTCTCTGTGTTATAAGAATAGAATGTACTGATTTTCAATTTGATTACACAGAGCATTTTTTTCTTTTAAACAACTTTACTGTTATTGTATCTGTTTTAATGTCCTACTGCCTAAAATGCCCAGTTGGAGACATACTGGTCCATGCAATCATATATTTAACAAATGTTCAGTTAAGGTCCACAAGCCAGTAATCAACACCAGTGTGTCCAGCAGCCTGTAGGCTCCTATTGGGAAGCACATCCTCTCTTCCATTGTCCTATCCCTGGGCTCTAGCAGGGAAATTACGTAAGACAGCAGCTGACCATATTTATCCCCAAATTTAAAAGGCAAACTCTTTACCTGGGAAAGAGAAAACTATACTTAAATAACCATGATAGGAGGCAGCGAGTCATGATAGAAGGCAGATCACTCAGGTTTGTTTGGTTTGGTTTTAAGCTGGGCTCCCCCAGAAAGCAGAGCTGGAAACAAGAGTTTGTGTTCAGATTGTTTATTCAGGGAAACAATACCAAGAATAGGAACTGAAGACTGGGAAATCCCGATGCACAGTACATTTGAATCACCACTCTGACCCTGGCGTGGCCCTGCTGAGATATGTTGAAGAGCTGTGTAAAATGAGCTTCAGAATCATCTGCCCAGGGGATGCACAAGCTCTTGCTCCTTGACCACTAAAGACTGCCCCACGGGACATAACCCATTAGCACTTCCAGGAGTTGCATGTTTTTAGTACCCTGAGGTTCTTACCCCAGGGTAGAAAGTAAAGAATGCAAAGTGGAGCTGAAGTGGTCACCAGTACATGTCAGTACATAAACCAGTACATGCCAGATACTTAAAACATGAGCAAAGAGGTGGGCAAAGGACGTGAGAGAGGCCCCAAAGGTGGCTTCATTTGCTTCTGGTTCACTTTCACTTAATTAAGATTTTCCTCCAAAAGAGCACAGGCAGTGAAAAGTCTCATCTAGACCTGACAAAGTAGAGCAGCACTGGATGCAAAGCCCCTGAGAAAGAAAAACAGGATTCCAGAATGACATTCGGCAAACAATTTGAGCAAAGCATTTGGCAGATGCAAATAAATATACTATGCCATTGATTCTACTTCATGTAACTGGGCTGGAGATATAGCTCAGCAGCACAAGCGCCTGTCTGGCAAGTGCAAGGTCCTGAGTTCAATTCCCAGTACCAAAAAAAAAAAAAAAAAAAATAGTTTATACTTCATGTAACTTTCAATATACTTTCATGAGAAAGTATATACTCACATAAAGATCTATTATTTTACATCCAAGAAAAATTCTAAAAGCAAATGTGTCCCTTGTGCATATTTGCACAAAGTTGTACCTCAAGTTATCTTAAAATAAGGCAAAAAAAAAAAAAAATTACCTACCAAAGACCTGAGCAAACAGAGAGCTTTCCGTGGCCTTCATTACATAGGGTACATTCTAGTGATTTCCCCTTTGTAAAGAGGAAATCAGCAGAGACTCTTACTTTCTCGATGTTACAAAATATTTAGTATATAGCAAAAGTCTTAGATTGAATGCCAACATTTGCTTTCTACATTTTTTATTTTTTAGTTTGGGTGGGACAGAATGATACATTGTCTTACAGTCCATGTCTAAAATTGGAGAAAGGTGAAGGAAACTTGAGAGTTTTCCCCATAAAAGCCCATGTAGAATGAGAGGAGTACATGAGAAGAAGAGAAAGCCCAGAGAAATGGATGTGAGCTAAGGACCCAAAAGTGAGAGAGAGAAAAAATACTTGCTGCTTACCCTTAATCACAAGTGACTTATTTAAATAGACAAAATGACAGGCTGACTTCCATCTATTTTAACTGCCAAATCCTATCAGCAGGGTGTGATTACCGCCCAAGACCACCTTCTGGGGTGAGGAGTCTCTCAAGCCTGCCTTGTGTATCCCTGACATTCCTTCCTCCATCCAGAAATCCGGAATCCTTTAAGGAAACATTTGTGGCCATTAAACCAATTGGAGTTGAACCCATGTCCTAGAGGTTGACAGGACAATTTATTAATGCACTCCATAACTAAGTCAGGATTAAAAAAGAAAGTCTTGCACAAATTTCCTTCTTCCTCTTTTTTTTTTTTCTGTTTTGTTTTACAAGATTTTAATATCCTTGATACCAACATTCGAAAGAAGAAACATAGCAGTCTTGGGCCTAGAATTTCCTGTCCTTAATTTAAAGGTATTCATTTTATCAATTTATTTCAAAAACAAAATTATAAAGAATTAAACCTCAGGAAAAGTTATCTAAAATTTTGTCTCATGAGTTAGAAAGAAATAGCTAGAAATAGTCTGTGGACCATCAGTCATAGTTTCTGTAACTACATAAGCAAAAAGAGCTAGATAAGAGAGTTTCATAGATCTAAAAACAAAGCCACAAACTTTTAGAAAGAGTTAAATTTCCGAACAATTAGTATTTTTGAAACTGCTAAGTAGGTAATTCACCTTTCTAATTTGTGTTTGTTTGTTTGCGTACTTAATGAAATAGTCTCCCAGGTAAATGTGTGTTTCTTTTTTCCTAATCTAGAACAGTATAGTGCAATAGCTGTTTGTTTTCCTAAAAGTATGTGTTCTTATCTGCTCCATTTTTGTAAGAAAATTTTTGCTTTATGCCTTGTACTGAATAACTACTTGGAAGATAATGACACATCATGGAATAACTATTGTTACTCTCTATTTGATTATGAAAATTTGGCTGTTTCAATAAAATAGAAAGAAAAAAATTTACAAAATAGGTTTGGGAGAGCAAACATAAATATCTATGGAATTAAGAAGTAAATAAACCTGCTCTATATTTGACATTATAGCTTTGTTCTGTGCATTCACTTCAGCAATTTCTGGTACAAAATTCTCCTAAGACAAAGATTTTGTAAGTTTCAAACAGGTAAATATCACTCTAAGAGGTGTATTGAATTAAATTTCTAAGAAATTTACTCTAAAAATCAGAAATTCATGTTCCTAACCATCTAAACCTAAGTGACTACTTTTTTCCATGAATGTAATTCTAGCATTCCCAGGCATTAATTAGATAATTGAAATCTCTTAAATCAGTGACTCAGGCTTCACTTGATGTTTACAGCTGTCTTCCAGAGCTGGGAAAAGCTCTTAGGATGTGATACAATGCCATCCTATTGCTTCAATCCTGCCTAAAATATATTACCCATGGAGCATCATTATTTTTCCCTTAAGCATACAATTTGGCACTCCAAGCATTAATCTCTGTTGGATTAACAAAGGCAACAATCTATATTAAAGCAATGAAAAAATTTTTTTTCAAGACAATGAAAAGGAAATTCTTCAATATTTTAACTTTTCACATTCCCAATTGGAAAAGAAAACATCCCAGGATAAAATGACATTTCAGTTACCCTAAGTAAAAAGAGTAGCAGGACACACACACACACACACACACACACACACACACACACACACACACGGGAAACTACAATATATCCTATGTAGAGCAGTGCTGTTTTCTTTGTTCTTTGTAGCTCAAGATGAAACAGTTGCTCATTGTTTAAAATAGCATCTCATATTTAGATGTTTTTCGCGTCAGAAGGAAACCATCTTATCCTTCCAGTTTGCTAACATTAGAGAGGAGTAAACACTCATTTCCTACATATATTATTTATAATGCAGACTTGTGAACTTTCACATCCAGTGTCAGACTGACCTCTCTCCTACTAGGTTTTGAACCTTCCTTCCCCTGACCCCATCAACAGACCAGAGTAACCTGGAGGTCGTCTTTTCCTTTCATTCATTTCTTAAACACATATTTCCTTCTGAAAATCCAGTAGCTCTGATTAATCCAAGGGTAGCTCCGATAAAAGGAGGGGATGGGAGGTATTTTATGACATTTTATCAATAGGCTGATACCTGTCTCAGAGGAAACTGTGGGATCTTTATAAAAGTCTCATGTTTCCACTCCTTCACTCACAGGCCCTGGTTTGGTAAGTATCTGCTAATGTGATTTGAGAACCACATCTTAGTCCTTGGGGGTGGGGAGGTGCTTTATGACTAGCTGTTCTCAAGGTGTTTAATCTAAGCTTGCTCATGCTCATAGACCTTTAAAGTACAAAGCGCAATATGTATATATGTGTATATATATATATATATATATATATGCAAGATATATACTTATAAAGGCAAGATATATATATATATCTTCCAAAAGAGTGCTTTAAAAGAAGCCTTCAGTTCTTAATTTAGGGAAGATTTTCAACCTGTCATACTAAAACTGAATGGTACACTTAAATTTAATTCAAATTCCACCCTACCTAATTCCTTTTCTGACTAATAAATACATAAAAGTTGCACTCACTAAATAAAATTGTTTTAATTCTGGTATACAGTTTGTATCTAATAAGATCAAATTTAGGATTTTTTTTCTCCTCCCACACTCCAGTGGTATTGCAGAAAGATCATAATGAAGCTATTAATCTGCCTTTGAACAAATAGCTTCAAAACTTGCAACCACATTATAAGACGTCTTTACTGAAATATTGAACCTGGACAACACAATATGGTGCAAAAAAATAAAATTTGAGCCTCAACTAGTTGCACTCCATCAGTTTCCAGATAAGAAATATAAGGGCCCAGAGAGATTATAGACCCAGTCCACTATCTGTTAGTAAGATTTTGTTAGTGTTTGTTGAATGAATTACATGGTTGCTTTATCACCCTTTTAAATAGGAGAAAGATTAAGCCACTGGGTTAGTCAACATAATTATAATTGTCAAATCCATTTTTAAAGTGCTAATACTGAGACTGAAGTGGTTATTTATTCTAGCCTAGCCTAAACTAAAATAGCTAAATAATGAGTAACTTTGTGGATTTTTTCTCCAATTTGGATTCATGTTAAACATCTTCAAATTTTATGCAGTTCTTCCAAAGTATTAGAGGAAAAAATCTTAACCATTATTCAATATTTCTTGTCTGACTTGGAATATGAATTCAGATCTAGCTTTCACATCCTCTAATCACCTCTAAAAACTATTTCTTTTCACAACAGATGACCTGAGTTTTAGCTCCAGACAGTTTGAGAGTTTATGAAACATGAATCTGACCATAGTCAGAAAAGAATGGGAAATTCATTTCACAAATTATTTGTAACCTTTCCCTCTCCTCCATCTCTAAATACCACTGTTCTTTTCTTCCTGTTAGTGTCAGGCATTTATTCTCTTTCTCATTTTGTCCCCTAAGAAAATGGGGAAGAATTTCAAAGAATGGGCTATGTCTGAGATCAGGCTAGTTCCCACCCTATGGAGACCCTGTCTCGCCCACGCAAGTGGCACTCTCTAACCTTATTTCCACTGACTTTTTTTCTTTTCTGCTTCTTAGAAAAACGGGGCACAAGGAAGTATGCACACCCCCAGCATCTTGAATTTACCCAATCAGGCCTTACTCAGCAGCCCAGTGCCTTAACAACCTGGCAAAATGACATGGGTCATATTTTCACATGGATGAACTGTTCTCGAACAATTTCTCCAGTGTGTGAGGCACAAACAGGCTTTTCTTCAACATCAGGCATGCATGTCTTCCCCGCCTCTTGCTTTTTAACAAACATATGTATTGTGGCCAGTGCAAGAAAAGTCCAATTCCCCATGAATGTTGGAGTTTCTCTCCTATTTACTCCTCTTACAACCCCTTTCAGATCGCTCTCCTTCTCTTGAAATTTCAAAAATATCAAAAAGGTGGAGGACCTGTGTCTACTTTTTTTGGGGGGGTCTATGGTGATGGCTGAATTGTGTACCCTATTCATTTTCCCCTGCACTCTTCCTACACAAGAATTTGGGCAAGAAGGGGTATCAGTTATTATAGTCATCTTTGCACCTAAAAATTTGGTGCAAAGCACTGTATGAGGCCATTTCATTCCGTGAGAGATATCATGACACTCACATTCCAACTTTAATCTTTTTGTGCTTCTATAACACAATGTCTGAGACGGGGTGGTTTATAGACAATAGAAATTCATTTCTCACAATTCTGAAGGCTGGTAATTGCAAGTGCTGCCAGGTTCTTTTAAAGAGATGGGAACCCCATTTATGAGGGAAAACCCTCATTCTTAATCGCCTCCTAAAGGCCCTATCTCAGTACTCTCATGCTGGCAATTAAGTTTCAACATACAAACTTTGGGAAATACATTCCAACAATAGCAACAATACTACAATAGCTGCCCATTCTACTTTCAGAAAACAAAATGACATCAAATACTTTCTGTGCCTAGTTTTGTACCTAGTATAATATTTTACATGGAATGATGCCACATAGTCGGTAAATAATAAATATTGTTGAATGAATAAATGAAAAAGAGCCAGGTGAACAGGAATTCCATTTCTTCCAGTTATGCTGTCTGATTATTTTTCACAAATCCAAGTAACTCTAAAAGTCTTTCCTAAACAACAAAAAATGTTTACTTCTTTATAGGGAAATATAGTATAAAAGATGTCCCAAAGAATCAGACTGTTTACCTCAAAAAGCAATGACAAAATTCCTATGATGTCATACAATGTGTTTCAAAACTTCATCAATCAGGCACTGACTGAACATACTTGATGTTATGACTTGGCTGTCTCTCAGTAGATTTGTTCACAAAGTATTTAGCTCATCTTGAGGTTCCACCTAATATGTTCCTGATCAATAAGAGGAAATATTGGTCTACAGAATTATTGCCCTGAACAGAAGGGAAATGATGCTTATCAACTACATGAGAAATTATCAGTCCCTTCTCCAGAGCTATTTTTTTATGAAAAGATCAGAAGGTCACACAGCCCCTTCTCTCAGAAAGAAATGGCAAGTGTGATATCCCAGTGGTAATACTAGAAAAATCAGTCTTGCAAAACCTAACTTTTTTTTCATAAAGATATATTATACTCAGCAGTATGTTCTGTTTGAATTGTGTTTGGGACTCATTTTCTGAATATAGACATTTGCTTTTGTTTTAAAACAATTCCCAGTTAGTTTTCTCATCACCAATGTAACAATCCAAATTGTATGACTCTCTTGAGGCCTGACTGTTGGGAGTTGCTTTAATACAACTTGTGAAAAGAAAAGCAAAGCTCACAGTTTATTAGCTCAAAATGAAGAAATGCTTTAATGGAACATTCTGTTTTCTCAATACCAACCCTACCAATGAGACACTTTGTGACTTTTCCAGAAAAAGTGTGAGCGCAACTTAATTCTTTCTCAATGATACAGACAAAATGATGTTGGAAGGCACAAAAATGACTGAATCACTCAAGGAGCTCATGAATTCTTCGCCATACTTTTCAGAACAAAGTGGTACAGTCCCGTCTGCGGGTGCTTTCTTTTCTTAATGACATGAGCTTGAGGCTCAGCCTCACAGGTATATGGTCATAGGAATTCAGAAGTTGATGTACTAGAAAGAACTGATTTTCAGTTTCTATAAACTAGGTGACTCTCAGCCAAGAGACCCAGAAGGTTTACATTGGGACAGTGGAAGAATACAGCATGTATTTTGTAAGAACAATAAAAGAATGTTAGGGATGGTAACACAGCTGACTTTGGTATTCTGCTCCTCACACCTGGCTCCATTACTCTCAGTGTACTGGCAATACACTCTTTGTCGAGGAAAACTGCTAACTTCTTGAGATCACTGTCACCCAATTCTCCAACACAACCATGCAGACCAGGGTGTGTGGCTTTCTGCAGTTGGCATGGTGGTTGGCAAATTGGCTACTCCTTACAGAAATGACCTCTGAAGAGAACTAACCCAAGGAGGACAATGGGAGCAAGTACTTGGGTCCTCCTGTTAGAAGAAATTCTGTGGACACCAAAGGGATGCCAGGGTAACTCAGAAGCTGCTCTTCAGAAAGTCACTCTGTGGTCCTGTCTCCTCATCCATAAAATGATGATCAGACTTTCAAGTTATAAATGCAGAGTGGCTTAAGTATAGAATCACCAGCAAGAGGAATTTATGTATTCCATAGTTTCATTTCCTGTCAGTAGTCATGAGTATATATCAAGCAAGTTTTGAAAATAATCTGGCTGAACTTTAAAAACATTGATGATCTTAGACCTTTTAGCAAGACATTGAAAGTTTATAACCCTTAAGGTTCCTGTATAAGATATCCATTAATACAAAAACTTGGGAATTACTTTTCAAGTGTGAGATATTGTCTTCAATATTTGGCATACTGGTCAGTCTTTGGGTATGGATTTGGCTTTTGGAAGGGACCAAACACCATTAAGCATCAATTGTATAAACAGAGTGAGTGATAAAAGTGGGCAGTGCAAATTTAGATAAAAAATGAACTGTGACTGTAAATATATCAAGAAGGATTTTTCCCTGCTGGTCACAAGCCAAGCCTGAGGGCAATTCCAAGGCTGAGACTATGGCTGAGAGGGTGATCTGACAGAGACAGCTGTCATCCGTCATCCTATTGACCTTGAGGTTAATTCACCTGATCTGGCTGGCTGCATAAGGGTCATCTCCATCTGCCCGCACTACCCCATGGGCATCCCCTTTGGAAATCCTTAAATGATAATAAAAAGAAAAAAAAAAAAAACAATGAGAGCCCTTCTTTCATCAAGAACTGCTATTCATCTTTTCAACAATTTTTTACTGAACTTTTATATATCAAACATCATGTAGAAGACACTGGAAAATAAGAGCAGATTCCTATGCTAAGGGTAAGGCCACAGAATAAAATAGAAGGAAATGAAATTAACAAAAATTTTAAATGCTAGTAAATGTGTTGAAGGAAAAAACAAAATAAGGAAAGCCACTGTGTTAGGAGGTTGGTGCAAGCCTCTCTCTGTAAAGGTATCATTTTTGCTAATGATGAAAAGTTGTGAACCATGCAGAAATCATGGAGAAGATTTCGAGACTGAGGAGAGTGCAAGACTCAAACTTCTAAGGTAGGATGCCCAGTGAACGTAACACTTGATAGGTCAAGTTCTGAGAGCCCGTGTACAGTGTGAGCAAGGCCCGTAATCCATCCCCATAATTGTATTCTCCTGCTGCAAGCATCACATTAACTATGTTCCTAAAATATTTTGACTAACAGCAGTATCCGAGCAGTCACAGGGATGGACATTCCCAACAGGATCCGTTACAGGGGCAGAAACATATTCAGGTGTTAGAATGAAAATAAGACATTTCCTGAGAGTTATGCTAGAGAAAGTTTAACACTTTTTTTTTAAGAAGGTGACAGTGGCCTGTATTAAATTTGAGATTTTTTTTTTCCTAGACCTAAACATTTGCTTCCTGCTCAGGCAAGCTTGAGAAGAAGGGATCAAGGGAGTTTTGTGGTCCACTGAGCAAAGGATGGGAAAATCAGAAAGATTTTGAGTTATAATCCCAGTTGAGCTACCAAGTGACCTTTAGGCAAGTCATTTGACCTCCCTGTGCCTCATGCTCCCAGCTGGAAAATTGGATAAGACCAGCAGGATATCACTGAGAACCAGATGTTGCACCGAGCCCAAGCTTTCCCAGCTAAATAAATGACTACCCAAGGGCGGAGATAATCTATCAGCCCACGTGAATGGCCATTGATAACATTAGGTCCCTTTACATTTAAAAGTTATTAATTTCTCCTATATTCATCAAAACAATTTAATAAAATATGAAGTTCAAACATGAATGCTATTTCCTGAGCCATTTAAAAGTGTCACCGGCTTGCACTGACTTTGCCATAGCACATTTGCAGGTTAATAATTGTCACAGCCACGGTCTTGCCTCATTAACCCTTCCCATGGCCAGTCACACCAGCGTCAGTGACACAGAGCTGGAACAACAAAGAGAAGGTCAAAACAAGAGTTTATTTCCCCATTTTTCAAAACAAAATAAACTTGCTGTTTCTATATGACACAAGAGAATCATGTTTTGTATCTAGTTTTTATTAAATGTTGAAATAGAGAACAAAAATCCTACCCCTCATTAGAATGTTTTTTTCTGTATCAATTATAAACAATGTTTTGCTCAAAAAGAGTAATTTTGGACATGCAAAAGTATTTAAAACTCAGGATTTTTTTAGTAATGAAGGACCTTCATTTTTGCTTCATGAGGGAAACATGTATTCAAGCTAAATTATAGCCTTTCTTGAGAAAACTGATAACTGCTTTTCCCTATGATAAAGTCAATATTTAGATATATCTGAAAAGTAACAACTTCATAATTTCTGAACTTGAACTTGGATCACAGGTGGTATCAGAAAGCTATAAGCACCATCTGCATGGAGAGCTACTCACACAGGTAATATATCATTTATGGGCAACAAACATCTGCCTATTATGCAATATTCTGTTCTCTGACTTAGATTTTCACTTTCCGCCTGGAAATGTTTGATGTTATGCTAATACGTGTAAAAAAATGAATTAAATTCACTTAATCAATCTGAAGACTTTAAGATATGTCTTTGTGTGCCAGCATACACCCTAACATTCCTCCAAAGGATAGTACACATAGAATGTGTGTAGAATGAAAGATTACTTATGAAAACCCCATTAAGGCCTCCCTTCCCTAGTCTAAAGTTTAACACACAATAGCCCCTTTCCTGGGGAGACTTGGGTGAATTAATGACGTTTGCTTGGATTGGAATGCCAGGGTAAAAAGAGCTTCTAAGCAGTTACTTTTCATTCATCCCAGTGAAGAGATGCTCCTTGTAGATAGGAAAGTCGTTATCAAGTTTTGTTTTTACTTAAATGTCGCTGGTTACTCTCTGACCTCAATTCTGGTAAAAGTATTTTCTCACCTAAGAAAAAGCTTTTATTTCCTTAAAAAATTTATTTTCCTTGAAAATTCCATTGACATTATAGTAGATGGATGAATGGCGCAGGAATATGGCGGAAGTTGAGTGACTTAGGCAAGGTTGCCTAATATCACAGGACTTATTCTCGCTCATCTATAAAAGGCAGAGGGTAATAACACCTATCTTGAAAGGTTGTCTTGATAAGGATCAGCACAATGAATGTGTTTTGTCAATTATACTATGGTCTAGGAATGTAACTTATTGTTCGAACCTGTTGTTTATCCTCATGAATTTGCCCTAGGGGTTTATCCACCCAGGAAGAATTTTGGTGGTTTTTTTTCTTTTTTTTTCTTTCTGGTACTGGAGATTGAACCTATGGCCTTTGCACTGAGCTATAAACCCAGCCCTTCTTTTAATACTTTTCATTTTGAGGCAGAATCTTTCTAAGTTGCCCAGGCCTGGCTCAAATGTTCAATCTTCCTGCCTCGGCCTCAGAGTTCTGGGATCATAGGCATGTAGCACGATGCCTGGCTTCGGCACGTAGTTCTTTACCCGCCTCTATTTACAGCCAAGTAGGTGCCTGGCTGGGCTATACGCGAGCTATGCACTAAGATGCCGGTCTCGGAGAGCCCACTAAAGGACCACAGGGGCCCCCTGGAGTGACTGCAGGCTGGGACATCCACTCACTGTACCCTATCACTCGGCAGCCTGTAATGACAAGCTGTTGTGCTGCATTCAGGAAAGAAGAGAAATAAGTAACTGGCTTTGTGTAACGCGTACAAAGTCAAGATGTGTATTTTTTTCCTCTTATTCATTTTCAGTGAGGAAATAGCTGATTATTAAGCATAAATAAATATTTGAAACACATCTACCTCCAAAATCAAGATGATAATGAGGGAAGAGAAAAGGGAGAGGGAAAAAGAGGGACAAAGACAGGGATCCGTTTTGGAAGAAGAAAGGTAGAGAAAAACAGAGGCCAACTCCAGCAAAAATCACAGGCACTCAAAGGTTCCCTTTGGAAGCTTGCATGAAAATACATACATACATACATACATACATACATACATACATACATACATATATACCACCTTCAGAAATCAAGGACTCTTGTTCGTTACTTGTCTGTCACCCAGCAGTACTGATGCTACTTTAGAAAAGGGAAGCAACACCCTTTATAGGAAGATAAGTTCCAAAGATCTTTTGAATGGGAAGCTCTAAACACTGACATACAGTTTTTAATAATCAGAAATGTAGTTGAGGCCCAAAGGAAAAGTTAAGTATGTTCTACTTTGTCACATAACCAGAGGGTGTTTTAGGCCAGTTTTCTTCTCCTATATTAAGATATTATTATTCATTTACTTATTGTCATCATTTTCTCTGTTCTCTTGGCTTTAAACATTGTCACCGTAACAGTTATATTTGCTAGTCACACTTAGCACTATGGTAACTAATGATAAACACATCAATCACTGAAGGATGAATTACCAGTGAATAATCATTAAAAGCAGTGCTTTGTTCTTTTAGTATCAAAAGCCTTCAGAAGTACAGTCTACCCCACCCCTCTGCCCTGCACTCTACTTCCATAATGGTGGTGGTAAAAAATAATGTTTTCCAGTTGGCAGGTCTACAAAACTTCTGGTATTTAGCTGAGAGCAAATCAGAGGCACCCATTACAAACTCTTAGGTTAATAATATGTATTTAGTGCCTTCCAGAATAATAATAGACATTGTATGCAATAGATTACGATGGGCCTAGGAGCCTGCATGGTTTGTTGGGTTAATGTGAAAGATCTATGGAAAACAAAAGCAACTGATTTTCCTTAGAAAGAATGTGTGTTAGCTGGTTTATGTCCAGTACATCCTTAATTACACACACAAGCCTAGGTTGCCAAGTTGTTCAGTCATTAACTCAAAGTAAGTATTAAAATAAGTCAAGGAAAGTTCATAACTGCAAAGCACCTAGAATTAAAATGCATGGTGGAAAAATATGAGGAAAAAAACCACAGGTTTAGCCCATAAAACTTGATCAGTTTCAATGGCAAAATTTTTTAAACTACTTTATTTCATAAGTGAGCTACTAACTAGGCAATTGGAATCACCAGCAGACATTAGCAGATATAAAATGTTACTTAAAACTCAACCTTAAATATTACTTTTGACATATTACTGTACCTTTTATTCCTAAAGCAGTTCATTTAACATTTGGGTGTTTGCCAAGTTTTCTGAACCTCACCTAGCTCTTAAATTTGGCTTTTAGCCATGACTTATATTCCACAATTTACTCTTTTTTTTTGGCTTCTGTTCTCTCCCTTGTAACAACTGCTCACGTGTGCTGACTCATGTTGAATGTTTGATCCACCATGGCTAATATTATTTTCTTACCTACTTTAAAGAAATCCAATTATTCATCAATTTATAATTGTGTGTTTGCTCAGGAGAACATTGACCTAATTTTCAAATTTTTTAAGGTAATGTTCATATCCCTCTCATGCTTGGTCTGGATTGCCAAAAAGCAAAAGGTATAATCTTCCTTTTTGCTCACCACACCCTTTGCCCCCGTGGCCAACTTTGTGTGATTAATAGAAGCCTCTGTTTCTGGTGAATGAGAACTAAGATATGATACATTGCCCTTGAATGGATCCTATCACCACCAAAAGATACACTACATACCTGAGTTTATGCAACCACTAACTTCAAGCCTGCAGGGCATCACCATGAAAATTGAAAATCACGGTGCAATCTAGGTCCCCACCAGGTCTCCAGGCTGATATCTAACAGCCTACACACCTCCACCTGGATAGTGGACCCAGTAGTTCCTCAAACCCAAATAGCTGGTGCCAATCCCTCATAGTCTCAGCAGATTTGTCCAACTTGCTATTTTCCATGTGTCAGTAAATGGCATTGTCAGCTGCCAACTGTGTCAGGTGAAATAGGGTAGAGTCATACATGCCTTGTGACATTCGATCAACAATGATCCCCAGTGGAATTACACCATAAAGTTGCTAACTCTCCCCTCAGCTCTATTCCCCTTGCTACAGCTTCTCAGCTCAAGTCTTCCTCATTTCTCACCCAGATTTCCCTGACAACAGTCTCCGTTCCCGGTATTGCTGAATTCCCACCATTTGACCTACAGCTGCCAAATTAAATTTTTAACATGGAAATCTATGTATGTCACTTCTTGTTGCCATCATTAAGAAAGAAAATTGTATGGTAACACAAAACCCTCAAAAAAATGCGTTCCTACCTGTAACCCCAGTCTGATCTTCTGCCAGTCCCTTCCCCCATCCAACCCATTATAGCCTCTACCTAACCAAGCCATCCTTAAATTTTCAGTTTTCTCACAACCCTTCCCTGTCGCATGGGTTTTTTATCTTGGGAGAAAGTTGTTTTTTTTTTTTTTTTTTTTTGTTTCCTTGTGACAGTGTCTAGCTATGTAGTTCATGCTGACCTTGAACTCACTTTGTAGTCCAGGTTGGCCTCACACTTGCAGTGACGTGTGCCCCTCCACACCTGGCCTTCAAAGTTCTTAGATCCATCACCAAATTCATTCTTTCTGCCCTTAAAAATTCATCTGAGACATCTTTTCCATTTAGAAATTGCCCCAACATGTCCTACTGTGGAGATACAGTACATCCAAGACCCCTTGTACTCTCCTTCTAGCGTTTTCATTCATTCCTTGCAATTAAAACTGCATAATAATTGTTGCACTTCTTAGAATCATATCTATACTGGCTTGTACTTACACATTCCAACATAAGTGAAGAATAAACTATCAGTGGTCAGTCAGAGCCTATCTTAATCTGTTTTTTGTTCCTGTAGCAGAATTCCTGGGACCAGGTGACTTATCAACAATAGAAGTTTATTTGGTTTATATCTGCAGAGACTGGAAAATCTAAGATGTGGTTCAGGCAATTGGCAGGGATGCTATATCATCCCAAAATAGAAGAGTAAGAGACCATGAAAGCAAGTGCAAAAAGAGCCAAACTTGTTTTTATCACATCTACTTCCATGATAAAGGACCCACACTACTCACAAGGGTATTAATCCAGTCATCAGGGAAAAACCCTGATAAGCTAATCATCTTTTCAAGGTCCCACTTATGAACACTGTTGCTTTGTGGACTAATTTTTTAATGTGTGAACTTTAGGAGACACATTCAAACCTCAGTGGACGCTGACTACCAGTTCTTTCCATGTAACATAGCACTGATAATGGTTTCTTACATACAGTGAATGTCCAAGAAATGCTTGTTACAAGGAGCACATGAATCAACTGACTAATTTTTGACTGTGTGCATTTTTTTCCTTTTTCTTCCACTGGGACTTTTTAAAGGATTTTTTAATGGCCAATTACATTAAAGATAATTGCCTATTTTATATAGCTAGTTCATCAAAACAGCAGGAGAAAATGGGCAGAAATTGAAAGAAAAAGACTCAAGTAACCCACAAATTGTAATTCTGATTCTTTATGCACACTAGCAACAGTCTGATTTTCAAAGAGAGTGTTCAGTTTTACAATCACAACTTCATTTTTCAAAATCTGCCACAGTGGGGTCAGCTCCAGTAAAGAGGAAATGGTCAAGAGTCCACACCACATTTTCTGAAAGGTTCTGTCAAAATCCCTATCTGTTGACACATGTTCAAATAAGAGGTGTTTTCTGCCTACTCCAGCAGATCCATAGTCTGCGTTCCTCCATGATGTCCGGTGGTGATCTTCCACCCAGCCTACAGCTTTGTAACTAGTCCCTTTGTAAATAAACCTTTTCAACTATTCTTCATTGGAGCATGCCTTCTATTTCCCATTAGGCTTCAACTGATATATTTCCAGTCCTTTAATTAGTCCTCATTTTATTAATGACATTAATGGAATTTTGCTTCTAGATTAAGAGAGAAAGAAGGCAAAGTGTGAGAGAGATGCACACAAACTCACTAGGACCCCTAGGTTGTATTAAGATGTTTATTCACCTAATAATATCTATAAAATAGAAGCATTTAAAGCAAAGAGATAAGTAAACGATTGCTTCCAGCCTTAGATATAAGGTATTAGGGAGAAAAATGGTTACAAGGAGAAAAAGTGTTTAGGGTGGAAGAAGACGAAGTTCGAGGCAGATAAATCCATAGCTTGAGTGTGTGTGTGTGTGTGTGTGTGTGTGTGTGTG
>NW_004955415.1:20884775-20892788 GCF_000276665.1 Chinchilla lanigera | reverse complement strand
GCGCTTTTTGCCGCTGAGCTAAATCCCCAGCTCCTCATGAGCATTTTTCTATGCTACCTATTCTACCAGAGTTTTCTCATCCCAAGCCCACCACAGGATCTGCCATTTCTGTCTGGCTGATGTTCTACAGATGTTCTGCCCCCTCAGTAAGCCACCTGAGGCCTTGGGTGGGATCATCCGTCCTCCAAGTTCCTCTGAGGACCTTGCCTTAATTTTTGGCTATGAAAATTCCCTTTATTCTTACTGGGGAAAAGAAAGAAGGGAAGGTGGGAGGCCAGCATGGAGGAAGCATGCTTTCTAGAAGCATTATAAAAACTAAATTCTAGAATATTTGTTTCCTCTGTGATGTTAGTCAAATATATTTAAATGTTTCTCTGTAAAATCAAATAACTCCCTTATAGTTTGTCTCGGGTATTAAGCGATGATCTCTTTTCATTTCAAGCATTCTTCTAATTCTAAAATTTAAAATTATCTTTTAATGAAAGGGTCATTACTGGATGTCTGCTTATCTAGACATGCACAGTTTTATTTGCTGCACCCCACTCCCATAACTGATAATCTATATAAACCAACGCATTATATAGCCACATGAAACTGAGCTCTGCCTAAATGAAGTCTATAGGTACAAATCTTTATAGGTCAAAGAGCTGCTTGATAAAGTATCTTTTATTAATTAAGTTTGCAATTGACACCATGGAAGTATTTTCATTTCTTCTGAGCTAGGACCTTATGACCACCCAGAAAGCAATTTTCTTCTCTTATTTATCAGAATAGGAGATGACCACTCAGTAGTCACTGGGCATTAAGACACTATCTTAAGATACTTCCAACAAGACTGAAAATTGTACCAGTGATTTTTGTGAATGGGATTCTGGCCAACGGAGCTCTTGACTCAAAGCAACAGTCCATCTCACACAATCAACTGTACAGCCCTCAGTCAGCAGCAACACTTTCCCAGGTCTTACCTCTCAGGTATAGGCACCTTTTGAATCAGTGCCTTCAGGGTAACAGGTTTCAAAGTATACCCTTAATAAACTCTGCATTCCATTCCCCCTAGATAGGGGGCTGTAGGCTGGAGAAAAATTAGCAGGTTCTGCCTTTCTAGGTTGGCACAACTGCTCTCCCAAGCTTAAACTAGCAGGTCCAGTTCACCCCAAATCTGATGACTGCCTTTAGGGAATATTTAGAAGGGAAAATGTCACATAGGACAAAGGAAGAAGTATCCCAGAAATGGTGAAAGTGAATACAACAAAACCCATGAAATAAAGGTTTTTATATTGCTTTTTATTTTTTTTTATTGCAGATTTTGGTTACATGGCTCTTAACAAATCATCTCTGTAATATGTGTATCAGAATATCACTTCTTTATTCAAAAGTGGCCCAACAATTAATCTGATGGAATTTTTCTTTTAATTTTGGCAAGATCTTACAAGAAAACACTCACTGACATATCTGCAGATTAAATGCATTTCATATATAATACATAAGAATTAATCTGGCAAAAGAAAAAAGCTGACATTATCAATAAAAGAAGTGGTCTTTGTTGTAGTTGACAGTATCAAGCCCTTGAGAAATCTACAGTGCTAAGAAATGCAACAAATCCATTTTAAATGGCAAGATCTGACTTTTATTATTAAATGCTTTTTTCTTTATAAGATTTAAATGAGTAATGTATTTGAGTTTTCCCAATTTTAACACATCTAGTCAATAATATATGACAATTTTTTTCAGTGTAATCGGGGTGTTACCTCAATGAATCTTTGTGCTGTTCCCAAGTTGGATTCAATTTCTCATTCATCTCTATTGTAAACAACCGCTGACAGCCAAAGAGATTTGATGAGGCTCTTTTTAATTTTTTCCTCCAAAAAATTAACAAAACTCTAATTTAAGAAGATTTTCAACTGTGTTGATTTTTGAGGTATCTTTTTAATAATCACACATGAATTCAGGCAAACCATGCTTCCATTTTGTAGTTATCTTTTTCCTAGGAAAAAAGTAATAAAAGAAATCATTTATATTTGAATGCCCCCATACTGAACAAAAATGGAGAGTACCAGAGAGGTGACAAACAATATAAATAATTTTTTAATGTGCTTTAAGAGTTATTTCCCAATAATCTATCAATCCCATTTTCTCTTTGGCTTTGGAGACATTATCAGTCTTGTATCATATACACCCTTTCAGATTTTTCAAAATTGGTGTTTCTGCCTCATAAATTCAATTCCTGAGTTAACTATGTCTTCTACTCCTAAAATATTCATTCAGCTGACAACATTCTCACAAAATATTTCACTGATAAAAGAAACAAGCTTTTTCTCTGCCTACTATAAGCATTTGAACTTACAAGTTTTAAGTATGTGCATCCAGAACTGACTTTATGGTATGGGACGATAGTGTTACTTACATAATGAGGTGTTTGACTTGGGACTCATCATTAGACTCAGTGAGCTGTGATACTTGAAGATTAGGCTGGGGAAATGTCAGCACATATTAATTTATTTAATTTGAAAATTACATATCAGAGACCAAAGCAATTTGCGGGGTTAAATTGTCTCTTCGCATATCAGATTCACGATCTTCTGGGTTCACAGATCAACTTTTCTTCTTCCCATGCACCATGTGAAAACTGCCCAGTGCTGTGGAGCTTACACAATGTGTTACACACAGTGAGCCTTGCTCCCTCAGTGGGTACAAAGAAGGTAATTCAATCTTAAAGTTCTACTGCTTTCCTAAGTGTTTATGACATCACCAAGACCTAGCTGCTGAATCGTAGCTTTGTCCTCCTTCTGCTAACAGGCATTATTAGAGATGGACCATCAACGTCTAAGAAGTCATTTTAACCCCTCCTTCACAAAAATTGCTGCTTATAAAAATTCCCTGAATTGTCAGGATAGTAGGAAAAATGACTGCTAGTCTTCTAATAACTCTACCAATGGAAGCGAGGACAACCCTTACTGTTAATTCTCAGAGTTCACACACAATCGTTCTTTTCATTTCCAGACCGTAGAACTTCTTACAAGTTAATGAATATTTTAAGATCACCTCTCTTTGTCCAACCCTGAAGGCCCAGCTAAATCTCACTTCCTGGATGAAGACAGTAAAGCAAAAGAGGAAGAATGTGAATTTAGAACTGTAGAAATAAATGTTCAAGAGCTGTTTCTACCATCTCCTAGCCACCCAATGGTGTCTGATCTTCATTCTGCTTTAGATGAGAATGATTCTGCCCATTGCTCAAAGGGGTGATCCTTTGCTATTTACATAAGTTAGGAGACAGCTATTACCCTCACGTCTTTTTGAAGAGGACAGAACCCCATTCCAAGCTAAGTAGCTTATAAGTTTTCTACAGCAGTAATGATTGACTAAGAAGTGGGCATGTACCTGGATTTGTACCTCTGTCTCAGTGAAGTTTAAGCATTTCATACAGTTTTATTTTTCCAAGGAATGTGTGCAATTCAGAAGCTCAGACCTGCTGTAGGTACCACAAGATAAGCCACTGGAATACAAAACTAAAACAACAGAAAGACTCTCTGAACAACTAAACAAAAGTCTTGATCAAATCATAGCCAAACCTTGGCCTGTCTCACCTCTTTTCATTACATGAGCTAATTACTTGTATTATTTGAGGTAGTCAGGAGTTAAATTTTGTATTGCATGTGATCAGAGTATCCAAATTCATTCACAATCCTTAGTTTCTTCATCTATAAAATGATAATCTTGCAAAGCGATTTTGAGGATTAGGTGAAACAATGTATATATATTTTTGGTGTATTGTGCTAATAAATGGTACTTCATTTCCTACTAGTGGTCCAAGAGGGATACTCACTTTCTAAATCCTTGATGCACTTGTTTGCATCATAGATATTTATCATTCTGCACAAGTACTTTGAATTTTATTAATATTTGAGAGATTCCTAAATTAGGGTAGGGTTTGGCTTTCAATAATCCCTTTGAAAATCAAAAAGAACTGCAGTCTCTTTATATCAGAAAAAAATGCAAATATGCCATTCACGCATTGATGAAAACAATCACCTGCTGTCATATACAATGAGACACACAGTTAGAAGATTTAATAGAAAAAATTGATGGAGCTCTGCTATCCATTTCTAACACATATTATGACTCCTTTACTTGAGGATATTTTCAGTCCCCTTTACATGGCTTTGAAATTTAACTTAATCACATCTCTCCCTTCTTCTCTCTGCTCTGTCCTATATTTGTTCTGCCACTAGAGTAACCCATGTCCCCTTTCCTGTGAATCACAAAACTTTTCCTCCTTTGCTAAAAAAAATAATTTCATGAAAAATCTTAGCTGATACTACATATTTTTTAAAATGAAAAGTTTGACTTATATGCATTATGATGTCAAAGGAGATAATACTGTCTGATTCAAGGCACTGCACACTTACTTCTTCCTACTTGCTGTTGTCAGTAATCTACTAAGTTTTGGGTTAACATAATAAGTACAGGGAAGAATGCTTGGATTAACATTTTACCTTCTATGCCAGTTAGGCTTTACCACCTTCGGAACTACCCAGCAACTATCTTATAAAGGATTTTTGTTTTACTAAATTGTGGCTGACAGCAATGATTATCTATTACCTCATGGTTCTTTTGGCAAGCAATGTGGGCTAAGCCCAACTGGTGGGGTCTTTTGTTTTCAGCTAGACTCCTTTAGGTGCCCATGTCAGCTGCTGAATTTGTTCAGGGCTGTTGATATAGCATAGCGTCAGCTGGTACTCTCCTCTGAGCTATGTGGTCTTCCATCTCCCCAGGAGTCTAGCAGGAGCTAGTTTTCACAGAGCCAGTAGGGCTCCAAGAGAGAACACAGAAGTGCACAAAGTCTCTTAAGGCTGGGTTTGAGGAACGGCACAGTGTTATTTCTGCCAGACACTGTAGATGGAATCAAGACATGTGCCAGCTTGAACTCAAAGATCAGGAAATAAAATGAGAAACTGATTGGAGAAAACATCAGTCACATTGCAAAGGAGCATGGCTACAAAGAAAGGAATAATGGGAATTTTTGCAATTAATCTATCATTATCCTCTTTCTCTTTGAGTGAAGATTTGGCTTTTTATTTTAATGCAAATATAAGTAGCCAGACATGGTGGCACATGCCTGTAATCCCAGAACGGGGGATGTGGAGGCAGGAGGATCATTGAGTTGGAGACTAGCCTGGGCTGCAGAGTGAGCTCAAGGCCCACCTGAACTGCATAGCAAGACCCTGTCTCAAGAAAACCAAAATAAATAAATAAATAAATAAAAATAAAAGCAAAAATTTTGGTACTGTATAACACAAGAGTACTTGTACACACCCTCTGACTTTAGTAAGAATTTCTTTGCAAAGGTATTCATAAACTCTAACAGAAAAGAGCATTAAATGGATTCTATTGGTTTGGAAAGGATAGATTTGTAAAGGAGTTTGAGAAGGACTTTAAGTACATGATTTATCAATACATCCAAAGGCAAGGCCAGAATGATTATTTATTGGTATTAGGTATATTTCATGCAGACAAAAATTTATCTTTTATTATTTTTATTTTAAAAAATTGAAAAACTGACAGAATAATAATGAAGACAAAATCAAAACAACACAAAAACAACAAAAATGATACATGACCTCAAGACAAAATGATAGAAATTTACAATGGCTGCTATATTACATACTGTTACCTTCAACGAAGTTGCTCAGTCCATTAGACATAAGAATGTAAGATTGATCAAGCAGTCAAAGGCAGTAACAAGTAAAAAAAGAATAATTTTTAAAAAACGTTGGAAATGATGCAGAACATCACCATACAAAATGGTAGCAGTTCAACAATGGTTCTTATACTGTATACTGTCTTCAGATCGGTCACTCTAATTACCAAATTCAAGCGTGTAAAATTGGTCAAGAAAAAAGAAAATTTTAAGCATTGACTGTTACTCTCAAAAAACTATTGATATTAGCAATACATCTATTCCAGCTATCCTTATATATACATACAAATTTTGGTTTTCATTTAAAAAAAACAACATAACAGAAACAAATATATAAACAAAACAGCATAGAGAGCAAAATGATACAGAATTTCAAAGCATGGTGATAGGATATTAACAATGGTTTTTATACTACACAATGTTATCTTCAAAATGGTTGCACATATAACCAGATATAGGCATGCAAGACTGTCAAACAATTGCACATTAACAGTTCCTTTCAATAAACCCATAGACAGGCACCAAGTGAAGTACTAGAGCAGGTGTTCCACAAGCTGCTGGCACTGTGGTTTGGATCTGGGCTTTACCTGCACCATGACAGTCTGGAAGTCACAGACACAGGCCATCTGTGATCACTGCCAGTGCAGCCCATGTCTAGCTCCTGTGTGATTCCTGAGCTGCCTGGAAACACAGAATCAAGAGGTCCACAAAGTGTTGACACTGCAGTTCATGTTTGGGTTTTGCCTGTACCCTAACCTGCCTGGGGACACAGGACCACTGGTATGGGATTGTGCCACCAGTGCAACCCGGTTCTGGGTCATACATGTGACCTGAGCTGTGAGGCGACACTGGATCAGATGGTCTGCCATTAGCTGACATCACAGTTCATGTCTGAGACCTGGAAGAACTAGACACACTTCACCATCTGCCAGAAAACCCCAGACTAAACAGTGCATATCAGCGGACACTGAGGGACAAGCCTGACTACCAGGAAAACTAAGGACACTAGTGACTTTTGCTGAGCTGCCAAGGAGGAGGGAGACTGAACGTTCTGCCTCTGGCATAAAACATGACAAGACAAAGGACTAAAACACAATCTCAGAACTCCACCCCACAGAGAACAAGTCTAGCAGACATCAACATAGGAGAACTTGGTAAACACACACCTGAAATTGCTGAAATGATTGCAATGGAAGTAAAGAAACAACTCCATAAGGCCATAGAACAGAGGAGATCAGAAATAATCTCTCAGGCAAAGAAATGAAATGGCAATAATAATGAAAGAATTGCTCAGCACATCTAAAGAAGAAACATATAAAAATAGATGAACATAGGCAGTGGATGGAAACATTAAATGAAAAATATAGGAACGAATTAGAATGCATGAACCAGATTCAAAGAGATATCCAGGAAATTAGAGTTTCCATTGAAAACTACCAAAACTGCTTGAATGAAACCAAAGATAGAATTTCAGATTTTGAAGACAGCCTGGCAGCTAGCAATCTTGAAAGAAAGGATCTCTTAAAATCAACAAGAAACCGGGAAAAATCAATTCAACACCCGCAAGATGAGGCAAAGCGGAATGATGTACAACTAATAGGAGTCAATGAAACAGCAGGAGACAACATAAACAGCATAGAAAGAATATTTGCAGAAATAATAGCAGAAAATTTCCCAAGCATGGAAGCAGAACCTGACAGACAGTAAATGAGGCATATAGAATTCCAACTAGCCATAACCAAAATAAAACTATGCTCAGGCATATAATAGTCAAGATTCCAGATCTCCAGCAAAAGAACAGAATATGAAAATCTGCTAGAGAAAAGAGATTACCTATAAAGGAAAGCCCATCAGAATCATGACAGACTTCTCAATACAAACCATCCACTTGAGAAGAGCATGGAGCAAAGTATTACACATCCTGAGACAAAACAGCTTCCAACAAAGAATGATGTACCCTAACAAACTATCCTTCAAATTCAATGGAGAAATAACATATTTCCATGACAAAGAACAACTGAAGAACTGCATGAGTACCAAACCAGCATTGCAAGGAGTACTAAAAGACAGAGAAAGAAAATGACCACAATTTCAAGAACAACAATAGAAAGAAACGCTCAAGCAGAACAAGCAATTAAATAGGTACAAAAATTAGGAAACCAAAAGCAAGTAAATAACATGACAATGACAAGTCAACACATATCAGTTATAACTATAAATGTAAATGGCCTGAATTCACCAGTCAAAAGAAACAGACTAGCAGAGTGGACTAAGAAACAATATCCAACAATATACTGTATACAGGAAACACATTT
>NW_004955415.1:20739472-20883518 GCF_000276665.1 Chinchilla lanigera | reverse complement strand
TATCAATTAATAGATTGAAATTATGATTAAAAATTTACCAACAAAGAAAAGCCCAGGCCCTGATGGATTCACAGCAGAATTTTACAAGACATTCAGAGAAGATTTAATACCAACACTCCTCAAACTCTCCAATGAAATTGAAAACAAAGAAATTCCCCCTAACTCATTTCTGGATGCAAGTATCATCCTCATACCAAAACCAGATAAAGACCCAACGAAGAAGGAGAACTACAGGCCAATATCCCTAACAAATATAGATGCAAAGATACTCAATAAAATACTAGCAAATAGAATGCAGTACATCATCAAGAAAATCATACACCACGACCAAGTGGGAGTCATTCCAGGAATGCGGGGATGGTTCAATATTTGCAAATCAATAAATGTTATGCACATATCAATAGAGCCAAAGACAAAAACCACATGTTCAACTCAATAGATGCAGAAAAAGCTTTTGACAAGGTCCAACTCGCATTGATGATAAAAACTACAGAAAACAGGAATAGATGGTCTTTCCCTCAACCTGATCAAAGCCATCTATGACAATCCAACAACCAACATCATACTAAATGGACAAAAACTGAAATCTTTTACTTTAAAATCAGGAACAAGACAAGGATGTCCAATGTCACCACTCCTGTTCAACATAGTTCTGAAGCATTAGCCAGAGCAATTAGGCAAGAGAGAGAAATAAAAGGAATAAGGATAGGAAAGGAAGAAGTAAAACTATCACTATTTGCAGATGCCATGATACTTTACATAGAAGACTCCAAAAACTCCAGAAGAAGTCTTGTTGAATTAATCAACAAATTCAGCAATATAGCTGGATACAAAGTCAACACCTAAAAATCAATAGCATTCTTATACGCAAACAACAAACAGACTGAGAGAGAAATTAAGGAAACCACAGCTTTCACAATAGCATCCAAGAAGTTGAAATATTTAGGAATCAATCTAACAAAAGAAGTAAAAGATCTATTCAATGAAAACTACAGTACTCTGAAAAAAGAGATCCAAGAAGATTTCAGTAAATGGAAAAATATTCCTTGCTCATGGATAGGAAGAACCAACATCATGAAAATGGCCATACTCCCAAAACTGCTGTACAGATTCAATGCAATTCCCATTCAACTACCATTAGCATACCTCACAGATCTTGAGAACACATGCCTTAAATTCAGCTGCAACCAGAAGAGAGCCAGAGTAGCAAAAGCAATCCTGGGCAACAAGGACAAGTCAGATGGAATTACAATCCCTGACCTGAAATTGTACTACAAATCCACTGTCATAAAATCAACCTGGTACTGGCTAAAAAACAGACCTGAGGATCAATGGAACAGACTGGATGACACAGACACAACCACAAACACACTCAGTCACCTAATCTCTGATAAAGGGGCCAAACAAACTAACTGGAAGAAAGATACCCTCTTTAATAAATGGTGCTGAAAAAACTGGCTTGCTACCTGCCAAAGACTGAAAATAGACCCAAGCTTATCACCGTGCACCAAACTCAAGTCAAAATGGGTCACAGATCTCAATATTAAAACAGAAACACTAAATCTATTGGAAGAGAAAGTAGGTAAAAACCCTGAAGATATAGGGGTAGGCAGATAGTTCATGAACAAAAACAAAATACTGCACAGAAAATACTTCAAAGAATCAACAACTGGGATCTCATCCTACTGAAAAGTTTCTGCACATCCAAAGCAATCACCGGCAGAGTAAAAAGAAAACCCACAAACTTGGAAAAAATTTTAGTTGACTGTCCTTTGGGCAAAGATCTTCTATCTAGAACATATAAAGAATTTAAAAACATCAACCCCCCCAAATTCAAAGACCCAATCCAAAAATGGGCAGCTGAGATGAATACACACTTCTCAGATAAAGAAATACAAATGACAAATAAATACATGAGACAATGTTTGACATTATTAATCATGCAAGAAATGCAAATTAAAACAATATTAAGATTTCATCTCGCTCCAGTAAGAATGGCTATCATTAAGAAAGCAACCAATAACAAATGCTGGTGAGGCTGTGGAGAAATAGGAACTCTTCTCCACCGCTTGTAGGAATGCAGACTGGTGAAACCACTGTGGAAATCAGTTTGGAGATTCCTCAGAAAACTAGGTGTAGAGTTCCCATTCACCCAGCTATAGCCTTTCTAGATATTTTCCCAGAAGATCAGAAAACATCACATCACAGCAATATATGTGCACCCATGTTCATAGCAGCACAATTTGTAATTGGTAAATTGTGGAAGCAACCAAATGTCCATTCACTGAGGATTGGATAAAAAAGTTGTGGTACTTTTATATAATGGAATATTACTCAGTTATAAAGAAAGATAAACTAGGGGCTTTTACAGGTAAATGGTCACAACTAGAGACCATACTTATAGGTGAAATAAATCAGACCTGCATGTGTAAGAAAAGTATTGTCTCACTAGTGTAAGAACCTGAAAGAGTGAATAAAAGCTAGGAAGTACGATAGACATTGTGAAACAAAAGGAGAATGCTCAAAAGTAAAGGGCAACTGCTGTGTGAGAAAAGAGAAGGGAAAGAAGGGGAAATTATGTACATATGTACATACAGGATAGCTAACATAGTTGTACTACTGTCTTCTATTGCTTTACTGAAAATAACAGTTAATGATTACTTGTTTCATCAATATTGCTTGCCTCTATTTGTTTTCCTGAGAAACCACTTTGAAGATATCAGTACATAATATGACAACCATTGTTAATTTCCTACAACTTTGTCTGTAACTCTGTGTTCTTTGCATTGTTCTTATGCTATTTTGTAAATAGATGTCTGTTTGTTAATATGTTCTCCTTCTTTTATTTTTAAAATAAATTTTAAAAAACAAACAAAAAATAAACCTACAGACATTAGTAGTTCAATTATCCTAGCTACCCTGTGTAAGGAGGGGAGAGAAAGAAAGAAGGAAGAGGGAAAATTTTATCTTTTAATAGTGAGGTATTGAAGAAAAAATTATTTCCCCCTGGAGACATTTCAGGGTATAGCACAAAGTCTGTGAAGAATATGCAATGAAAAAGAATGCCTTTGTTGTGTGTTTCACTATTTGAAAGAGATTTAAAATTAAATTCTATAGAATTCCTTGGTGGCGAAGAGATCAGTGAAATCAGAGTACTTTATTCTAATACTTGCTAATTTCTTCCACCTAATCTCAACTTCATGCTAATTTTCTTCTATATAATCTCTTAGAGATTTTTCCTGTTTCCTTGCTAAAGTAGCCCAGTATTAAACAATGTGTTTTTCCAGCCCTCCTGACACATATTCTCTTTCAAGTATTCTATCATGTTTCTTATAGTAGCAATTACCTGTTTACCACTGTTTCTCACATAGTCTACTTCAATACATGTCCCCTTCAGAGCTTAGTGATGGTAATTTTAAGTGGCATTTCCATTTATAACAAATCTGGTCAACCAGAAGGTCTATCCATTCATGTGGAAATGGAGCCACAGCCATTGTAAATGGTTAGGTTAATTGGTTACAAAACAGTATTTATCTCCATCATTTCACAACCCTGGCAGTACAATAAAATCGACTGTAGTATTTTGAAAACTACTGATGCCCACCCAGGACAATTAAATCCAAATATCTGAGGTGGGTGGCTATATATCTTTAAAATTACCCCCAATGAACCTAACTACATAGTTGTGCTTGAGAATAACGGAACCAAATGTCAGTATGCATGCCTACCTAAGAGGTAGTTGTTCACAATGCAAGGCATGCAACTGAATCAACTTAAGAGTTTGTTAAAAACAGATTTCAGAATTTCAAAATTCCAGTCTGATTTAATAGGCTTGTTGCACATGGGACTCATATGGTGCTAAATGTGCTAGTTCAGAGACCATACTTTCTGTGTTATCATAAAGAAATATAGCCCATGGTCATTTTAAAAATGCACCATCTCATAGATGCATTTGGGTCTAATACTGCCAGTAAAGCATAAGTTCCTGTGTTACAGACCTGTGGTAATTCCGGGAGAGAGAGAATGGTTTCTTTCATATCTAATGATGTTTAGGTCCTATAGCCAGTGATTCTGATTGAACTCTTATGAACTAAGACAGTTTTGTATACAGCAAAGATTCTCCTTGGTGACTCTAATGTGCTGCCAAAACAGAGAAACACTGGCCTAGTGATTTTCAAAGTATGGTCCCAGGATCCACATCAAGGCTATCAAATGAGAACGTTTTAAAACTACAAATTTTCAAATCGCACTCCAACCTACAAAATCAGAAAATCTGGAGGTGGTGCCCAGCAATCCATCTTAACAAGCCTTCCAGGTGATTTTGATAAACTCTAGAGTTTGAGAACATCTCCATTAATGTATACAAACAATGAGAGAAAGTAGTAAGCACAAAATGAGTGACCCAGGTTCCACATCCTAAAAGTATTCTGAGAAAGTCATAAGTTAGTGAGTTTACCAAAGCTGGGTCACAGAGAAGAGATAAAATCTGAGTGGGAGAAGACACACCTCTAATTCTCCTACCCCAAAAATGTATATGATAGCGTATACAAAGGGTTAGAATTCACAGGTGATCCTGGGGAAGTGAGTGACCATCTGGGAGGCAAGAATTCAAATGTTTAAGAAGCAACGGACAGTGGCCTGATAGGACTTTTCCAAATTCCAGCCAAGGCCACCAATGACCTTCAGATCCCCTGTTTCCTCAAGAGACTTGGAAATAATAGGACCATTGGTAGAGAGGTGAATTCTCCTGCCATGGGAAAAAGGAAAAAGGAATGGCCCGTTGTGAGAACATGATACTGCCCCCTTTCAAAGAAAATAGATAACGCCAAGGGCACTATTTCCTTTCCTCATTCAACAAGGCTTATTTGAATGGTTCCCATGGCTCAGGGATCATGTTAGTCACTGGGAATACGCCTGTGAACAAAACATAACCCCTGCCCTGAAGGAACTAGTCTAGTCAGGTAAGAAGAGTCAATGGCATCAAAAAACCCACATTACCTTAATGTGTTTCATCATATTCAGGAGCCACACATTTGTTAGCAGCACCTTTAAAACATTCTGTTCATGTTCTGCCCTCTAAGCCCCCTTCCTCTCCTCTGAGGTTCTCCCAGGAGCAGCACACAATGAAGAATTGATGGTACAATGAGCTTTCAACCAAAACTATCCAAAGCATAGTTCTCTGCTAGATAAGAGATGGAAGGATATAGCTTCCCAGTTGACATGAGTGTTTCTGTTCTGTTTCCTTATATCCAGGAAAAGACAATTTCTGCAAAGGAAGTAGCATGACCTGAGACAGCTAACCAGCTGTGCCCCAACAAGTGTGGCTGAAGAGCCCCACTACACAGGTTGAAATGCTGGAACAGAAAATATCACCAGACTGGCCTGGACTACCTTTCTGAAGGTTTAGTCTCTTCAGGTGGGGCTCCTGCATGTGAGAACATAGAAGAAGTAAATACAGTTTGTCAGTCTCAAAGAGTAAGAATGTCTTTCAAAACCAGCCATGCAGAACTGTAGTGGTAGCACAGAAAATTGGCTATGGATACATCCCTGTTAAAGTGCAGTGACCCTGCCCTGTCAGAGCAAGTGCTCCCATCAATATCTTGGGTATGAAAAATCACCTTTGCTCTCCTCTTCTCTTAAAAGAGGTAATGAGGGGATAAAAGGAGCTTCATCTCACACAAAGAATGAGGGCAGTGACCCTCTTGATATTTTAAACTTCTTAGCCCATGATATAAAGCTGTGTCAACCCATGCATATGTTATTAACTCCTCACTGCTATCAACAACTGTCAAGCATTTTCTTTATGTAGTTACTTCACTGTTTACTTGATTGCATCCAATCTCTTGGCTTCAATTGCTACGTTTACATTGATGATTCATAAATGTTCATTTCTAGCCTATGCTTCTTCCCTAAACTGCAAACTTATATAGCAAATTGCCTCTTCCGTACTTCAGTTGAGAACTTCACAGTCATGTTAAATTC
The DNA here is from genome assembly GCF_000276665.1 of Chinchilla lanigera. Classification (NCBI taxonomy): domain Eukaryota; kingdom Metazoa; phylum Chordata; class Mammalia; order Rodentia; family Chinchillidae; genus Chinchilla; species Chinchilla lanigera. The sequence goes on along the minus strand of NW_004955415.1, from coordinate 20,877,536 downwards.
AGCATGTCTGAACATTAGCTTAGGATCCCTCCTCTTGAGCCTGCCCCTTGGTAAATGGCAGTTCAGATCATCTAGTCATTCCAGTTGTTTCCCATGGCACCTACCAGAGACTTCTCTAAGGCCCTCCATGGACTGTACCCCATGACCTTGCAGTTTTAACTTCCAGCATCTTCTCACTCAGTCCACCTTAGCCTCCTAGCATCTCGCTGTTACTGGAATGTGTTAAAATTCTCACCTTGGATCCCTGGAATTTGCTTTTCCCTCCCCACATACTCCCAAGGCTTCCTCCTTTACCACATTAGTCCTCAGCCCAAATATTACTTTCTTAGAGAAAGCCTTTCCAGCCATGCTATCTCAAACCTCTCTTCCCTCAATCTTTAGTCCTTGATCTTCATTCCTTTGTTTAAAATTATATTCACCAGAATATGACATATCACTTTTTTGTTACTTATTCATAGTGTTTTACCTGCTCAGAATTTAGACACCCTGACAAGAGGGTTTTGTTTACTGTGTTCTTGGATCTCCAAGTGCCCTAAACAGTAGCTGACATATACTGGTAGTAGAGTCTCAATAAATACCTGCTAAATGACTCAGTGGTAGTCCACTCACATCTTTACAAATTAGACTGGTGGTGTCTGAGAATGAGTCTAAGATTACAGCCACTTTCTTCTGTGGACTAGCCTCCAGCTTTACATAGTTGAGAACACATAAAAACTGAAGAGACCTTCAGCTTCAGTTCTAGAAGCATGCAAATTTTAAGCTCAGCCTACCATTTTTTCTACTAGTCACTACACGGTCACCTCCTCCCTGCCTCTTCAGCTGAGAAATTTAAGAACGGTCCCCATGTCTGTAAGCCTCCCCTCAGCCCCCAAAGAGACAGACATGTGGCCTGGGAAATGACTGCCCTGCTGCTTCCAGATGTGAGAGTCAGACTCTTCCACATGTGTGAGACAGCATGAATGAAAAAATATTAGATTATCTGGGACATTTTTATGGTCAGTGGGAAAACCATAACACCATAGTTAAATTTGGAACTGCCAGGGGAATACAGGTTGAATAATAATCATAATTCTAATGAATAAATGTTTATTTCTACTTACAGCAAATTGAATAAACTGTTTTAAAACAATACTGCTAAAGACAGCTAATAAACTTGAGAAATCATGGATTTAAATAAGATTTTAGAACAATGCTTTACTGAAGGATAAAATTTTGGTCTATATGACTGCTCGGTTAGGGCTCATTTTTACTTTCTGTTGGAATGGTTAAAAATGTTTCTGACCAGTCCAAACAAAATTCTCCAGAATTTCAGAGTATCCACAATGTATTCAACTCTAATTTGACAATCCGAGTTTCTATTTAAACTGGAAAATTATTTGCATACTACTGGAAGTAAACATCTAAATTCATGGGTCACCCACAAGAATGATTCTCTTTGGAAACCAACAAAAATAGTAAATTCACAGTGCTTGATTTTGGCAAAACCCCCTTGGTGGACATCTTATTGGCTGCAGGGTGTGACTCCAAGCTCACTATGAATATCAGTCCCTTCAAGGACTTCTGTACTATGCTCAGTCTCCCGTGTGTAAGAATGAACACCAGTGACACTAATCTCTGCAGGAAAGGAAAAAAGTAATCCTAAAGCCCTTCATTACATCCCCTTCTTGTTAGCCTGTCAAATCCAATTGCCTCTCCCCTGCATTGCTGCCTGTCAGAACAGTATGTTCGATTTTCACCAAACATATTCAAATATTTCTTTCTGACTTTTTAGTAACAAGGGTCTTGGCAGAGGCCACAATGTTATCCACTAACATCTCCATCAAATCATGAAGCCGGTTTGATGATAAGCCATGCACGCACTGCTGCTCTTTGTCTGATACAGACACTTCATCTTCCCCCTTGAATGTATTTTAGCAGAGTGGTAGACAGGAAAACCTCAAGTCTTACCAAAGTCCTGCATCCAAGTTTCCTTAAATCTTTCCCCCTTGATTCTTTGCTTCCAAGGTCAAAATCTAAAAAAAAAAAAAGTACTTTTATGGGGATTTGTTTTTTCCAGCTCTAGGGAATCAATTTTTCTCTGAACAGCTATTGTTTCAGTACATTATCTCACAATCTATTGGAATCTTTGAATTTATAGACTGTAAGAACATGATAAAACTCCTCAAAATACCACCAGAAAGCTAGGAGAACAAATATCATATGTTTTCTAATTAACAGTAAACCAAGCAGTATTTACTGACCATCTACTATGAGCACAGGTCTAGGAAAGGGAGTAGTAGATGTTTGAAGCCACAAAGACCTGGAAGGCGTAAAGCTGCTGTTTTCTAACAGCATACTGCTCAGCCTGGCAATAAGAAAGGTGTCATTTCAGAGATGTGATGCGAGCATCAGAAAAAGAACACGCTCCAAAATTTCCTTCCTTATCCCAGTGGCAGACTCAAAAGTGCCAGCTGCTCAGTAATACCTCCAACTTGGATCTTCTGTAACTGTCATTTAAAACTGCATTGTCCCTGTGTGGAGGAGAAGGTGGAGTTAAATGAGTCTAATGTCCTTGTCAATCCCAGATGTGTATTGCTGTAATGAGAGAGATAACCATTAATGTTCTGAGACTTGAAAGCTGCATGAAGCCACCTGCTTCTTCTCCCTGCCTTTCTAGAGGCAAAAGAAAGCCACTAGCATGAGAATTGAAGCTATCCAAATGCGGTTACCTTTATATCAAATTATCCACTCTACTAACAGCTTCTTACTGGAGCCACATCCCCTGAACTCACATATAGTTTAAGCAGCCTCAAATCTGCCACTGCCTCGGTCTTCCTCCCTCTCTCCCTTTGCTCCCTTCCTCTCTCCCTTTCATCCCCTCCTTCCTTCTTATTTTTCCTTCCTTTATTTCTCCTTCCTTCTGTCCTTTCTTCATTTGTTTGTTCATTCCTTCCCTCCTTCCTACCTATTCCTTTTAACCTATTTTGGACACAAACAAGACAGAGGCTGTTTCATATAACACCCTCTCTCTAACCACTATCTAGAGAGACACACTATATTTTTCAATGATCATAAAACCTAGCTCTCTGTTGGTTCCTTTGTATCTTGATTTTCACAAACTTTTGATGTTCTCTCTTATCGGAAGAACAGCCCTGCCTTTTCCAAGTTCAGGCAAGCTTATTGAGGTCACCCAACTTCAAAGTGCCTCTCTGCGGCTTAAACGAAGTTCTCCTGTGTGAGTGTCTTGGGGACACCCTTGGGAGGAGGAATAGTACTCGTCTGTAAAGTGATCCAGACCAATGACAATGCTGCACTCTTTTTGTCATGAATACCAGTAGTGATTTCACATTGCAGAGTGGCCTGATAATGTCTCTAAAAGACATCAGTGTTCTCTGAAATGCCTCTCAGGTATCCTGCTTTAAGATCTAAAGGGTCTCTGACTGAATGTACTTGCTCCGTTTGTCATAGGTGATGCCAGAAATGCCATTCAATCTTATACATCCCCTAGTTAGCAGTGGAAATGTTCTGTTTCAAATCCATCCGAAACACAAGTCACTTAGTTGCAAGTATGCAATTATTCCACATCAAATTTCCCTTCCTTTTCCTTCACCCGATTGAAAAGCAGCACACATCTTTCTGCCATTTTCCACCTAACATACTGACACTCATTCATGCTTGCAAGTAGATCAATTCATGTACAACCATCCCAAGCTGAGGGTGTGAGCAATGGCTCTGTTGTCTTGCATCTAGCCAATAGGCATCTTCAAAGTGAATCAAGAAACTGGCTTCTCTGATGCTCCCCCAAACTGGAAAAATGTACACTACATGGCATAAAAGGGAAAGGAAAGAGACACTGGCAGAAAAAAAAAACAAACAAAAAAAAAACTAAATCTTCACAGGGAGCATGAACACAGCCTCAAAGCAAAAAGTACAGTCACCTGCCCTGCCTGTTGGCACAAAGCTGTGCCTGTGCCAGGCATTGTGGCCACAAAGATCTTCCACAAAACTTCTAAAAGTTGAGGACTAAAAGGATCTTTGATTTCATTTCTCAAAAATGTGTTCTTTGGCTGAAAGACCAGGAGACCTCCTTCTGCTAACAATCAAACCTTTACTTGTAGTTAGCACTGTTCTCCTCTCTGCTCATGTTTGTCTCCAGCCCTCAGAAAGGTCTAGTGTAGTGGTCAAGTACTATTAAACCCCTGATCCATCATTTGCCAGCTGTGTGATCTTGGGAGAGCTACTTAGCTTCTGTGCACTTTATTTCCTCCTCCATGAAACAGGAATAATAAAACCAGTACCTAATTTGAATGCCAAGTGTGATGAGCTAGGTAAACCATTTACCATGGGGCTGGCACATGACAAATGCTCAATAAATATTACCTATTCCCAGGGAAGGACAGAAATAAATAAACCCCAGAGGAGAGAAATCATCTTAAGTACTATGAATTCACAGAGCTGCTTGCCTTGGTCCAGAGTGCATGGGTCTGCCTCTTCCGCAGGCCAAATATGACCATGTAGAAGGCTTCATCTGAGCTAGAGGATGCCCACAAGGGCTGGAGGACCACATGTTTGCATTGGCAGGCAGCTAACTAGCCAAAACCCCTGGAAAGTCATGACACTACTTGGCAAAGTAGATGCTGTCTGCTTTGTTGAAAACATATTAGAGTATAAGAAATCAAATGCATTTTGTTTCCTGGTTTGAACTTGTGATTTCATTGGCCAGAACACTGTCAGAAGAGGAAGATGAGCCAGCTCAGTGAGCACTCACTTAACAAAGCTGGTCTGAGGAAACAAGAGATTCAGTGAGTGGCCATTTCTGAACAATGAAATACTCTTAATTGAAACAAAGCAGACACTTCCCAAAAGGTCCTAGGTCCTGGCAAGATATACTTCCCACAATTTGGGACAAGAAATTTTTCCAGAGTCACCCACACACTAAGTAGATGCCACAGGTCTCTGTTTGTTTTGTGGCTCAGTCAGATGGATCAACCAGGGTGGAACTTCTCAAATCAGCCAACGTGAAAAGCGAGTGTAAACATCAAGCTTGTAAGAAACCATAGAAAGGGGCTAGGGGTTTAGTTCAGCGGCAAAGCGCCTGCCTGGCAAGCGCAAGGTCTTGAGTTCAGTTCCCGGTACCGGAGAAAAACCAAAAAAAAAACAAAACAAAACAAAAAAAGAAACCATAGAAAGCTTGGCAGGCTATTGGGGTCACTGTGAGTCTGCGTGCTGGGCTGTGCGGGCCTGGCCTTCAGAACTGGCAAAGGAAGCAGAGTGCCAGAAAGGAGGGGCTCTCCTCTTGCCAGTGGCAGGGTGGCAAGGTCCAAGAAATGCTGTTTTGAAAGTGGTTCAGGAAATAATACATGTGGCTTAATTGGGTGGAATTTATCACTGACCTGGAAATCAATGCCTCAGGCAACCAAGGAAGCAACAGTTTCAAGAACAAAATAAACCAACTAAATATGAAAAGGAAGAGGCTGAGAGTCAGAGGTGGGGGCTGGGTTTCCCACTTGTTTACAGGGAAGAAGCATCACAGATACTCTGCATGGTCCATATTTTCACAGTATCAAGTCAGCACATCACAGTCATGTTGGAAGGGCCCAAGAAGGAACACATTTGCACAATTATTCATCTTACCCCAGGAAGCCATGCCTCAAGGAGCCAGAGGAGCAGACAAGTTGCTGCAAGTGAGATTCAAATTCATTATGGCCTACAAGCATGAGTACACACACACACACACACACACACACATACACACACACACATTTGCACATGATTATCCATTGAACAGAGATAGCGACCGTTAGCCATGAAGAACCGCCTAGAAATTTAGAATTGACCCTCAGATCATGTTTTTTTCTAAGATTAAACAGGGAAAGGATGCTACTTTATCACCCGCTGTCAAGTGAACCCATCGTATTACATCAAAGGTTCTTGGGATTGACATTCTCCGTCTTTCACTGTTGTGATTTCTTAAGGTAGATTTAGCATGTGTTGCACTTCTCTGTTGCCTACAGGTATTGTCACACTGTTTCACCATCTCTACCTTCTGTGCTCCTGCCCTCACTTCCCTACCATCACCGCCTACCTCCATATTCACTCTCACTGTCTCCATCACTGCCACCTCCCCTGTCTTTCCCACCTACTACCACAACCACCACCACTGCCTTCATTTCTACCTCTGCAGTTACTGCAGTAGCTCTAACACCTCCTCTGTGACTATGACTTCCATTTACACTTTCACTGTAACCTCTTGCACTATCAACCTGCTAACACTACTACTACCACCTCCACCTCCTCTTCATCTTCACCAGTCCTACTCTTTGTCACCACCATCTCCACTTCCACAAACTTTACTATTACCATGCTTTCCACATCCACCATTTCATCCGAAACCAACTGTCTTAGTTACTTTTCTCTCTTTCCTGAGAGAAATTACCCAACACCCAAATGAAAGAGGGAAAGGATTAGTTTGGTCACAGTTTGCAAAGGTTTCAGTCCATACCTGGCTGGCTCCAAGGCAGAGTGGCACATGGCAGAGGGCAACAGTTCATGGTGGTAGAAAATAGCAAAAGCAACAAGAGCAAAAAGGGAGGAGAAAAAGCAAGCCTCTTTCCCTACCTCATATTGCATGCGGGCTACCTGCCCCAGGAAAGTGTAGCACTCACACCCATAATCCCAGAACTGGACCATGAATCAATCAAAAACTCTCGAAGCCCACCCTGTGACTGCATGAGGCTTTGGGGGCCATCTAGACCCAAACCATAACACCAACTTGGCTACCTCCACAAGCACACTTCTCCCTCCATCTCTTTCACCATTACCATTAGCTTTATCACAATGTTTCCATTAGCAACTTCAGAAAACCCTTCACTTGTACTATTATTATACTATCATAACCTCCACCTCCACTTCTACCACCACTCCTACTACTGTAACCCCCTCTTCCATCATTATTACCCATACTAACCTTACATGGGAGCCACTTCTCTTCCCCCATCACCTCCACCACCATCTTTCCCTCTTTACCAGCCCCACCTCCATCTCCACATCACCATTTGAACTACACAAATGTATCTCTAAGCCATGAGTTTAATTACTTTATAACCATTACTTTTATTCTTATAAAGGCTGTATGAAGTGTGTATTGTTTTTCTCATTTTACTAATGAAAGTCACAGAAGTTATATAATTGCTCCAAATCACACATGTGGACAAAAAGCAATAGTTCTACCCAAGGTGAGTCTAATTCCATTATCCTATATTCTCCTGAATTGTGGAGTATTATCTCTAAAAAAGAGGGAGGGATTATAGAGTGAGAATACTTTCTCCACATGTATGTGATGACACGAGAATGCAGAGAGTACTAAGAGCAAGGATGTAAGTGTGTGGTTCAGGGTGATATCCTCTTTCTGAGTTCATGTAGACTCAGCCCATGCCTCTGGCAGATTTCCCTATATAAGCTGTTCCAGATGAGACAAACCTGGTGCCTAGGAGTATGGAGCTATCAAAAATCTCTGGATCAGCAATACCTAATATATTTCTCATTTCTGTGAACAAAAACATGTTCACTATAATTAAACTGATGGAAATTTTAGAATGGAGAGCATGTTTTAGAACTCAACATAAAACATCAAAGTATATATGCTGGCTATTAAAATAATGTCTCTATATCCTTCTACTAGATAATAAAAACAAATAGTTCATCTCCCTGATATTTTGTGGTCTCCATTAACATCACTTTAGAATATATAGTATTGAAAATCCATTTCTTGGGTTATGATACTAAGCCAACTTTAGAAATTAAAGAGATATCATGTACTTTAGCTGATGGTCTCAGGCTTTCTTTCAAATTGTAAACCATCCCCATGGCCTATATTCTAAAACCCAATCAGTGTCACACATAAAATACTAGAAAGAATCTGAACGTTGGAATCAAGCAGAACTGAATTCTTATCACAGCTCTGCTACTTATTATCTCTGCTTACTCTGCAAGATTTATTTACTTCATAATTTCCCAACTGAAAGGCTGAGCCCCATTGTGCCACATATTAATTACAAGTATACCAAGGTATTGATGTCCCTGGCCTTAAGGACAGATTGATGGGTTTTAGGATCCACACATATAGCCTCAGGCTAGCAGTAGCCTCTATTAGGACAAATAGGATCATATTCCTTGTGCACCCCTCATAAGTCGATATTGAAAAGGACTTTTTTCTGTACTAACTTCTGTTCCTAGTTGACTTTTATTTTCATGTCTTATAATAAGCTCACCATGAAATGAAATGAGTTGAGTCTGGGTGTTGAAGGTAATAAAGAGACTACAATGTTTTGCTTACTGGTTAGACAATTATCAGTTTGACACCGACTATGTATAAAACACAGCTTGGCTGGCTGCAGGCATGAGGGAGGGTCATGCCCTTTCTGTACAATATTTTCCACTGCATATGATTTCTTACCAATATAGTGGTACCTCAGTTTGCAAACTTATTTGTTTATGAATTGGGGGAAAATGTTCACATTCCTGTTTGTGTGGGGAAGATGATCACCATTGTGTTTGTCACTTGTAGAAATTATGAACGGAAGTAAATTTTTTGTTTTCCTGATTTTTCTTTAATACGATCACCATCTCTCCTAATATACTGATAAGAATCTTCTTAACAGCATCTAATCTATCCTGCTATAGCACCACTTGGTAACCCCTCAAACCTAGGTCTGTGGTTGAGTCATAATTAATGGGTAGTGGCATTAATTTTCTAAAAATGGATTAACACTCACATTCAAACCACTTAACTTTTCAACTGAGAGTTCATAGAAAGTCTGTTTCCTTCCTGTAGTAGCCATCACTCTGGATTGTGGTTTTGACTCCAAGAAGTGGAAAGAACATCTTTTTTGTTATTCATGCTTCTCTCTCCTTTTCTTCTACCATCCTTTCTCCCTTCCCACATTCATTTTCTTTCTTACATTCATTTCCTTCTTTCCCTTTTTCATTCTTCTTATTAAGAGATTAGAAGAAATAGGTTATTAAAGAAATCAAAGTCCAGTAAACATCGAAAAGAGAGAGCTCACAAACTCTGCTTTACGATGACGTTAAATTACTGGCAAATGAAATATTTTTAACAGACATATGCCAGTGGTGCTTTATATAAGCAACTGGTGTTTGTTGATATTTTTGATGTGCAGAAGCAAAATTTTGACAAACTTTTTTTTTGAGAACCAAAATGTTTGCAAACAGAAGTATTTGTGAACCAAGGTATTACTGAAATGATGGCTGAATTTATACTTTTATGCATCATTTCACTACTGAGCTTCAGAAAAATATTTCAAATTTTCTCCTGTGCATATGTACATAGGATGACCCATTAGCACCTCAACTCTTCCACCTATTGCCCATCGCAGCTGAGCGTGTCTTTATCCCCTCATCTTAACCCACAGTGCCATCATTTACTTACCTTGCCTAGGAATACAACTTCTGTCCTCACCTTTCACACACCAGACATTCTTTTCATATGCTACCATTGCCAAACCCTGAGGTCCTCCTTGTTTAACACCTTGTATATTCTTGGTGCTCGTGTTGACCTAGTTCATCTCACATTATTTTTTCCTGGCCTGTTATATTAGTCTTCTTGAGAGTCAACATGCCCCAAGTCTCACTTCATCCCAATTAAGTCTCATTTGCTATTATGTAGTGAATAAATCATCCTAAAACATAAAATTTGTGTTATGTTTGAACACAACCCTTCACCAGTTCTTGTATTCACATTCTTTAAAATTCTTTTCAGTCCCTCCATCAAAAAAGAAAGTATTTTGTCATCCTATGAATATTCATCCTTGCTTTGTTAAAAGAACAAAGTGGCAACATGTCATTGTGAAACTGCTAGGTCTGGACCTCAAGAAGCCTTGCTAGCTTATGCTGTTTTTGGAAACACTTCAGTCTCCAAATAAATAACACACACTGCCCTGCTAGGAGACAGGAGGCCACAGACAGCAGAGATGAGCCTCCTGAGCCAATGCCAACCAATACCACCCTGCCCCAGCCAATCTAACAGCTATGTGCAAATAGATGAGAAAGCCTGGCCAACCTCAGGAAATTACTCACCTCAGCCCAGACCTCACTGCTAACCCTGAGAATCAGGAGCTAGATAACCAAATCTTGTTTTAAAACATTAATTTAATTTGGTTGTGACCTAAATAATAACTGAAATGAAAAACAACAAATTAATGAATATTGAGGGGTTAAGGAAGTTGCTGCTGCTGAGTTTTATTTTAGATATGATTTTCATGCCAGGATTTAAATCTAGTATTTGACAAACAATAGAATGAAAAAGATCATTTTTCAATACATTGGGCAAATCCAAAGAAATAAAAATAAGTAAAATGGTACTTATTTTAGGTACAAAGGTACCTAAGGGTACAAAGGGACCCTGATCTGATTTTGTTTTTCTTAAAGGTATCATTTTTTATTTCTTCATCATCATCAATATTTAAATGAAATACTAGTTTATTACTTCAGTTTGACTTGTATCTCCAACTATCTGAAATCTACACGCAAGAAATATTTGTGCTAGTGATGTTTGTAAGTGTAAGCTACTGAGAATCTGGGGATTTTTGTTACATAGCATTACTGTAGAAGAGTCTAATTAATGCCCTATTTCTGTGTATTTTGTAACAAGTGCTGAACTATGCATGTAAGACAAAAAAAGAGTGTCAAATCTTACTCTGAAATTTGGGCATTAGGTGACTGAGAATGGAATCTCACTTCCACTGTGTATTTATGTACTACTCAAACATTTGCATCTTTCTTTTCATTTATTCCCTATGTAGAATATCTCTTTAATTGTTGTGCAATTGTAATAGTGAATAACACTAAGGATTATGAATATCTTGTGCCCCACAAGATGCTAAGAATATAATGAAAACCATGGATTACTTTATCCTTTTTCAAAGAACAGCAAACAAGATCTCAGAAATCGTCTTCAAACAAACCCTTATCTGAGAAGACAGATGAAAGTGAGATGAGAAGAAAGGTTTTGTTAATATTCTTCCTACCAAATTCTGGAACTTGCTCTTCCTTTTTTATGTCCTGTGCTGGTGGTATTCACATTGTGATCACAAAAGAGTGGATCTCCTGTATTCTATGTGGAGCTATAACAATTATCTTCATTTACAGTTAGAAAAGTACTGGCCAACATTATTACATGGAAGATGTGTTAAGATATACAATGTATTCATTAATTTCTAATCTATTTACTGTTTAAGCTGCTTTCCTCCAAATTGAAATAAAGGAAAATATAATTTAATGGAAAAAGTTTATTTGATACAAATATATATGTGTATATATACATGTGTATGTATATATATGTGTACATATATGTGTATATATATATATATTCCAGACTACCAATTATTTGTCCATGACTTTCTATAAAAGGGGCCAGCTGTAATTAGCATTTGAGGTACAATGATTTGTCTACTTTGACTTATGAGAAGAGCATAAATCTTCCCACAGGGCCCCCTGTAGGCTCCTCCCTTCTTCTTTCCAAGATACAGTGTTCAGTGCTAGATACACCTACAAAGGAGGGAAAGATGGAGCTAAACCTGGAGAGGCTGGTCACCCAAACAAACGTCCCCTCAGATCCTTCCAGGTTGATGAATCCAACAAGTTTCCATTTGTTCTTTTGACCCTGGGAATCTGCATGTAATAATTTTTACTTAAGGGATGGGAGTTACATTTGAAACAATATGAGAAAATTCCCAAAGCAGCAAAAATAAAATCGTTCCTTGCCTTGGCCTGCCACAATTACTACATTGCTATGACATATGACATCATAGTTAGCCCTCAGACTCGGGGGTGTTTCTAATGAGCTGGAGTTGGAAGGGTCCCAGTGGAATGCAGTAAACTAAAAGGCCCAGTGTTCTTTCAAATTCCAACATGCTATCAGGAGGGAAGACAAAGCTCTCTTCAAGATCCAGAGGTCAACCTGTTCTGTAGTGTATCAAAAGGTGGCTGCAAAGCAAGGGAATGGGCAGCCTTGGAACAGAGGAACAGACCATTCTTGCCTATTCCTACTATACCCTTACTCCTAGCTCATCAACTATGGTACTGGATATATTTTTAAAATATTCTGACTACTTGGTGTGTCATCACATGAGCTTCTTGCCCAGGACTGGGTCAATGAAAAAATATATAAAACAAGGTTTCTAATGCAATTTATGTTATTATTATAAATAAATATGTTTTTAAATTGTAAAAGTGCAAGGAATAAATAAACATAAAGAAATATTTGAAAGATATGCAAATTAGGTCCCTTTCGTCTCCCTGGCACAAATGAACATCAAAGGGACAGCCACTTTCCCTACAGCCTATGTGAGACATTCACCATATATATTCCCTTTAGCCAATGTATCCCCAAGATATCCCAGTGGCTTCCCCAACATCAATATACTGGTGATCATAGGAACTGTCAGGAGCATCTTGCGTAAGTCAAAAGTCATGGAATCAGAGCTAAGTATCTCATTCTTAGTCCTAAAATTCATCCTTAATCTCTACCTGGCCCAGGGGACTCAGCTTTTTCTCTTTGAAATCTCCAAACAAAAATCACTAATAATATCAAGTTTCCAAAAATACTTGCACTTCAGGACAGGCCTATTTAGCACATACCCTTCCATGAGAAGGTTGTACTTCACTCCTGGGCTTACCAAGAAGTTCTATAAAACTATTTCTAGAGGGAAAACCCAGGATGAGACCACAGTTGTAGTGAAGGCATTTAGTATAATTACAAAAAAATGATAGAGGGCCAGGGAGATGGCTCAGCAGCACAGCACCTGCCTGGCAAGCATAAGGTCCTGAGTTCGATCCCTGGTACCAAAAAAATAAAAAAAGATAGAACAAATTTAAACAGTATAACTGGAATATACAAGATTTTAATAAAACCACAAACAACTTTGACATAATGGATTAGATAAAGACTTTTATAACCAATAAGCACAAGATACAATTTATCTTAATTTTTTATAATGAGAAATGTCCAAATGCACACAAAACTATAAAGCATAGTACAGGGAAACTTCCACGTCCTCTTAAGCAGCTTCAACAGTTAATATTATGCCATCCTAATTGTCTCTATTTCACACCAGCAGCCCCTCCTACCCTCTCTACTTTTTCTCTTCCTTTTAATAACTTAGGAGTAATGGTATACTCACTTTTTTAACACCTGTGTTAGAATGATTGCACAATATGCCTCTAAGTCTTCACACACCTACACACACCATTGCTCTTTTCCATGGGACTTTCCAGTGCCCTCCCAGCCTGTTCAGCATGACCTTCTGAACTTCTTAACTATGAACACAGATAGGCAACTTATATGAGCCAGGAGTATTAGGAGTACCAGAGGGTGAAAATACTGTTACTGCCTGATGCCTTTGTTTTTGCCATCCCAAGAAGAAAAGTCATGAGGTGGCCCACTAGAAATCAAAACTCTCAGTCATCCTAGCTAAAGCAAAACCAGCATCCAGTCAACTCCTGGAGGCACCACCAAAGAATCATCCAAAATTGGGAGAACTCTCTAGGTAACCACCCATGGATTATGAACAGTAAGGGTTTGTTGCTACTTGCAAAAGAAAGTTTATAGTTGCTCCACAGCATATGTACCCATTAAGCAGTTTCAATTGTTATTAATATAATACCATCCCAATTTTCTCTATTTCATACCAGTCACTCCTTCTATCTTCCCACTTGTTATCCTTTTAATATTTTAGGAGTAAGTATTCACAATACAATAGATATCTGGCACAGAACTTATGGACTAAATATACACATTGTTCATTTTTAGTCAGAATACAAAATGAAGAACATACAAAAAATACCCTCATAAACACACATTAAAAGTTAAAGTGAAGATAGATGATAGTCAATAGATAGATAATATTCTAATAAATCAAAATAGGTATCAGCTAATAATGCAGTAGTATTAAACTGCATTTTGAACTCTGAACTACACAGAGGTATTGGTGGTGTAAATTCAGCTCCTTTAAGGAAGTATGGCTGACGCATACCCAGAGGCAAGAGCCAGGCCACCAAGACTGTTGAAGGGCAGATTCAGTGCTGCTATAGAGTGAACATTAGCTGAGAGAATTAGTCATGACCACCACTAAATTTTAAACCAACAGATTTTCAATGAGGTGTCAAGACAATAAAATAGAGTTAGTGGTATATATTCAACAGGTACGGACAATTGGATATCTATAGAAACTAAAAAGAATGTGGAGTCCTATCTCACACCATACATAAAAATTTACTCAGAACAAGTCAAAGAGTAAATGTCAGACCTGAAATTATAGTGCTCAGAAGGAAACACTGATGTAAATCTTTAAGATTTTGTGTTAAACAGTAGTTTCTTAAATATGACACCAAGAACCTAAGCAATCAAACAGTAGGTAAATTGGACATAATCAAATTTTAAAATTTCATGCTTCAGAAACATCATCAAGGAACTAAAAAAATAACCCACAGAACAATAGCAAAGATTTTCAAATATTATATTTATAAAGAATCTGGTATCTACACTGGAAGGAATAACGCTGTGTGCTAGGGACTCACTTATCAGAGAATTTTGATACTATTCAGTAATTAGAAAAATGTTCATCCCAGGAAAAAAGTCTAAAATCCAGAGTAAAGAGTTAAGAATTCTTATAATTCAACAATAAAAGACAATCCAATTTCAAAAGGGCAAAGACTTGAATAGACATTTCTTCAAAGGTAATATACAAATGTTCATAAGCACATCTAAAGGTGCCCAATATTATCGGTCATTAGGGGAAATAAATACCTTTACACCTAGTGGAATTGTTGTAATTGAAGTGACAGAAAATCATGAGTATTATCGAGGTTGTGGAAAAATTGGAATCCCTATCCTTTTCTGGTGAAAATATAGAATGGTGTCTCCACTTAGGAAAACAGTTACTCAAAAAGTTAAACATAGGTCTACAGCATGACTCAGAAATTCTACCCAAGAAAATTGAAGATATATATTCACACAAAACTTTCACACAAATGTTTACAGCAGGTTTATTCACACTAGCCAAAAGGTATAAGCTACTCAAATGTCTTCTAAGTGATGAATGGATAAACAATGCTGTATGTCCATTTAACAGAATATTATCCAGCCATAAAAGTAAGTGAAGGAGAATTGGTGTGGGAAGCCACCTTGAATGATTCTGTCCACCTAGGCACAGAAAATCTCCACCTTTTCTATAACCCCAAGCGGTAATAACGCTGTGTGCTAGGGACTCACTGGAAACCAGCCCTAATAACTAAGAGTGGGCCCTGGAAAAAGATCACTCTTAAAATCACCTGAGCAGCAGGAGAGACACTCCGCCCCTGTGAGTAGGAGAACCAACTCTGAGCCAGAAGAACTCCTATGGTGCAGGAGGACAGAGTGGAAACAGCAGCAGTCTGAGCACAGCAGGAGACAGCAAGTACAGCTGAGGGAGGTTTGTGCAGTCGGGAAGAAGCAAGTCTGGAGTGGCTCCCACAGCGAGTGAAGACAGGGGTAAAGTCACTGGCCAGCCGCACCTCCAAGACTGCAGACTGAATTTTACATCTTCTCAGCCCACACTCCAAACAATGTGAGGGCTACTCCGTGAGCTATCTGGAGCCTCCAGCCCCTTACTCCCAGGTACAAGAGTTTAAATCAGTTGTTGGAAAATAATTGAACCACTGGCTAAGCTATCCAAGTTCCCAACCACAGCCACAGAGAAGTAGAACTCAGCAGCTCCCCCTCCACCCCAGCAGGCTCTACAAGGCCTCTCCTATTTGAACTGACACAGAAGAGTATCCTAGCTAATTTAAACTCCACAATAAATATCACATGTTAGAGTGTGGTCTTATTCTCCCCCAAAAAATCTTAGTTTTTCTATTTGAAAGAGCTAAGGTAGTGTACCTACATTTGTAAGGCTTCTGAGTGCTACTTAGTGATTTTACTTCTGTAGTATCTTATAATGCCAGATGAGCTCTCCCACACCAAGATGTTTTTGTAGTATATGCCAAATTAAATTAGTGTTTCTGTTACATCACTAATTGGACTTCATCTCCCTATATCCTTTCTCATTGTTCATTTAACTTCTCTCTGCCTTCTTCTTTCTCTACTTCCCCTCTCACACCCTCTTAAATCTCCCTGCCTTACCTTCTTCTTTTCTCTTATATAAATGCTGCCACTGAAACTTACTTTTTCCTTTCAGAGAACACTGGGGGGCATGTATGTGTATGTACAATTGAGTATGAGTGTTAATTATTCTTTTTATTTTTACAGTCTCACATTGACCTGTCAGGCTCTTCCTCACCAGCATGCTGTTTCTTGAGTTTTCTAACATGGGATTTCTGCTAGCTTCTTAATTGGATTCGATCTCCCTAAAACCTCTCACACTTTCCATTTATATTTCCTTTTCTTTCTTTCTTTATTTCCACCACCATACAAAAACCTCTCATACCTTCTTTTCCTCCACTCTCCTTTATAAGCTTAAAAATAATATAACCAAAACCTGTTTATCTTTCATTTTCTTTTGTTTTTTTCCTCCCTCTCTTCCCTATTTGCCAGCCTACTCTTTATTATTACTGTCAATTTATCTTCCTGAGTTATTGAAAAAGTTGAGAAATTTTAAAATAAGTTTTAAACCATGAGTTGATATACAATTGACTCTTTGGATGCTGCTATCACTGTAAGTTGCCTCTCCTTATAATTTAGTGCCAGGGACTATCCTAGTACTTCAGAAATGGTTGAATAGATGGCTTCAGCCTGAATCATATCCAAAGCCAAGGGCATATCACAGAGAGAAATCCACTTACTAAAGAAATCTCCACTTTCTGCATCAACTGATCTACAGCTTTCAGTACAAAAAATCATGAGAAAGCAAAGCAACAACACGCCTCCAAAAATTCATAACTCCCCAAAAACTGGTCACACAGACACTGAAAGAAATGAAACAGCAGATGAAAAACTCAAAAAACTGATACTTAAAATGATTGAAGAGATGAAAGAAGAGACAAATAAGCAGCTGAGTGAACCATTTATTAAGATGATTAACAAGCTTAAGTGAGATATAAATAAATAGCTAAGTGAATTAAGGAAGGTATTACAGGATATAAAAGATCGCTTCAGTAAAGAATTGCAGATTATGAAAAGGAATCGATCAGGAATCTTGAAAATAAACATTCAATTGAAAGTACCAGCGGTAGGTAACATCAGTCAAAAGATAGAATACCAGGGCTTGAGGACAAGGTTCATATAGTACAACATTTACTCAGTAATAATAAAAAAGAGACAATAAAATAATGATCTAAGAACTCTCCTATGAATATGAATGAACAAACTTAAGGATCATTGGACTTGAGGAAAAGGTAGTGGCAGAGAATTAACAATATAAAAATTTATGTCCAAAATTATTACAGAACATCTCCCAGATCTAGGGGAAGAGATAGATATTCAGATAAAGGAAGTATCATAACACCAAATATATATAAGCAGAAAAGAACCTCTCTGTGATATACCATAATAAAACAACTCAGAAAAAAAGAGAATATGCAAAGGTGTGAGAAAAATACCAAATTACCTAAAAGAGAACCCCCATCGAAATCACAGCAGATTTCCCCACATAAACCTGAAAGTCCAAGAGAGCTCAGAGTGAACTTTTTCAAGCCCAAAAGGAACATATTGCTTAACCATATCCTAGAAAATTGTCCTTCAAAATTGATGGCAAAATAAAGATACTCCATGATAAAGATAAACTAAAGCAATTCAGGACCACTGAGCCAGCATTGCAGAAAACATTTAAGTGAACCCTAAACAGAGACAGGAGAACAACATCCATGAACTAAGGGAAGGAAGAAGTTGCACTGGGAAAGTAATTAATGAAAGAAAAGCAGAAAGGAATCAAGTGCTGAAAAGCCATTGTAATGACAGGAATCAGTGCATACGCACACCATTATATGACACTCAATGTGAACACTCTTCACTCTCCAATTAAAAGACACAGATTGGCAGATTTGATCAAAAACTGAGAGACACACCTCATCTATACACTGAAAGGAAAGAGGAGACCAGATCTCCAAGTATCTGCACCTCACCATCAAGCAGGAAGAGCTATTCTGATTTCTGACAAAGTTGACTTCAAACTTCAAAGTGATCAAAAGACTCAAAGAAGGTCACCATACTTTGGTGTATGGAACAATTCATCAAAAAGAGATAATAACTGTAAATATATATGCTCTGATATCAGCACAGCACATTTCATGAAACAAAAATGCAATGTAAAAAGACAAATAGAAACTAATACAGTTGTAGTCAGGAAGTTCAATACTCCACTAGCACAACTAAACAGATCAGTGAGATAAAAAGCTCAACAAAAAATATTAGAGTTAAACATAGAACAAATGGATTTAACAGATATGTAAAGGGTTTCATCAAACAACCACAGAATACATATTCTTTTTAGGAGCCCACAGAACTCTCTACAACATAGACTACAATGTATACCATAAGACACATCTTGATAAATACAAAAGAATCAAAGTAATGCCTTGTATCTATCAGATCACAATGGAATGAAACTGGAAATCAACAGAAGGAACCACAGAAACTAAACAAATGCATAGAGATGAAATAATACACTCTTGAATGACCAATGGGACATAAAAGATTTCAGAGAAGAAATTTTAAAATTCTTACAATCAAATGCCAAGGGAATCACAACATATCAGTCTCTGAGGAACATGAGAGCAGTTCCAAGAGGGAAGTTTATAGCTATGAGTGCCCAGATTAGAAAACAGAGTGATTCCATATAAATAATCTAACCAGGCATCTCAAGGTCTTAGAATAGCAGAATAATCCAAACCCAAAATAAGTAGAAGGAAAGAATTATAAAGATGAGAGCAGAAATTAATGAAATCAAGATGAAAACAATACAAAATATCAAAGAATCAAAGAGTTGGTTATCAGAAAGGATAAACAGCATTGGTAAGTGCTTAGGCAAACGTATCAAAAGAAAGAAAGAAAAGACCCATATCAATAAAATTGGAAAAGTGTTGGGGTTGGGGATTTAGCTCAGCAGCACAGCGCTTGCCTGGCAAGCGCAAGGTCGTGAGTTCAATTCCTGGTACCGGAAGAAAAACAAAACAAACAAACAAATCAATAAAATTAGAAAAGTGTAAAACTGCAACAGACATCCCTGATATCAAGAGGATTATTATCATTATGCGGGGCTTTCACCCACTTGGTTAGGTTGATTTCTAGGTATTTAATCTTTTAAAGCCATTGTGAATAGAACTACTGTCTTTCTTGGTTGGTTTGTTATTGATGTACAGGACCACTATCGATTTTTTTATGTTGATTTCACAGCCTGCCACAGTCCTGAATTTGTTTATCACTTTAATTGGCTTCTGGTGGAGATTTTTGGTCTTTTATGTAAATGATCAAATCATCTGCAAGTACAGATAGTTTGATTTCTTCCTTTCCTAGTCATACCCTTTTTATTTCTTTCCCCTGCCTCATTGCTCTGGCTAAAATTTAGGTACTACATGGAACACAAATGAAGAAAGTGGATGCATGTGTCTCATTCTTGATTTCAGAGTGAGTGGGTTCAGTTTTCCCCATCAGTATATGTAATTATTTAATTTGAGTAAATGTTATTATTAAAAACTGTTTTAAAAACTTACGTTCCAATAAATGAGTGAATTTGAAAAAATTAATAAATTCCTAGACACATATGACCTACCAGAGTTGAACCAAGGATAGATAAAAACACTGAAAAGACCAATAAAAATTAAAGAAAAATACATAAAAATTAAAATTTCACTTAACACAATAATGCCTCTCCTGGATATACTATTTCTGAAAGAGTGAAGACATCATACTGTAGTGATACATGTGCAACTATGTTTATAGCAGCACAAGTCACAATAGCTAAGGTTTGGAAACAGTCTACATGCTATTAAAAAAGAATAGATAAAGGGCTGGGGATTTAGCTCAGCGGCACAGCACCTGCCTGGCAAGTGCAAGGTCGTGAGTTCAATTTCCGGTACCGGAAAACAAACAAACAAACAACAAAAAAGGATGAAGAAAAATGTGTTATATATGCACAATGGAATATCACTCAGCCATAAAGATGAATGAAATCCTGTCATTTGCAGGAATGTGAATGGAACTTGAGACCACAAGTTTAAGTGAAAAGTAGAAAAACTAATAATAATTTTAAAGCTGACAAAAAAACTTTACTTCTTTTTTTTTTTTTTGGTTTTGTTTTTTTTTTCCAGTACCAGGAATCAAACTCATGACCTTGCATTTGCCAGGCAGGCGCTGTGCCGCTGAGCTAAATCCCCAGTCCCTAAAAACTTTACTTTCAATACAGTGACATACTCATGGTAGCTACTTAACAGCTCCATTAGCTACCTATAATAGACACGGTCACTAACTTATTCAGGGAAAGTTACTTTCAATTAGAATTCCACGGCTAGCTAAGGTGTAACACAAAAATGAACTCTAAAATATAGTGTCTCAGTCACTTTCCTAAAACCTGACACGCACAACTTCAAGAAGTAGCTTATTCTGGTTCATATTTTCAGTCCATGGTCAGCTGGATCTAAGCCCAAAAAGATATAGTGGAAAAGCCCAGCCACAGCCAAGAAGCAGAGAGAGAGGGAGGAGCCAGGCAGAGAGAGCTATGGACTTCCAAGTGTGCATCCAGTGAGCCACTCCCTCCAATCGGGCCCCACCTCTTGACAGTACATTCAGCTATTAATGTGCATATTAAGTCACTGATGCACATATTAATTCACTGATAAGTATAGCACACTCATGATCAAATCACGTTCCATACACATGAAACTTTGGGGGAACATTCTAGATCTACATAACATAACATAACACATACAGTGTGTAAAATTAGTAAATGCTAGAAAATTACAATTTATAAAGTATACATTATTTGTCCACACTGTAATAATTCACCATAAACATTATTTTCCCAAAAAAGACACTTTAAATTGATCTTTTAATTAAAGAAGAAATTGGACTTGAAATTGCATATTATTTATAATCAATGACAAGAAGTAGTAAAAGGACCAAAACTGGTACTTTTAAGTACTTATTATTCTATTTCTTCCAAATAGTTCCCAGATAGCTCACAATAATTGTATATTCATCTATCTTTGATTATTTCTATTGTATTTCCGTATCATTTCTTAAATCCTAATTATTTCTTTTTTTTAGTATCTCTATTCCATTTGTTCTTTATGTCAATTTTCTGTTCTGTTTCTATTACTATCCTATCACCTATTTCTCTTCATATTCCTATTTCTATTCTGGATTTCTATTTGTATTCTAAAGCATTTCTGTTCGTTCTGCAGTAGCATTTCCTGTGGCACACGGATGCTTAGATATAAAAAGGAGAATTTGGTTTGTTTATTTGCAATACACCATCACTCTCATTATTTCACCCTATTTTCTTCCTGATATTTGCTATTTATGTTGCTGTTGCTCTTTCTGTTACTGAGTTTCTTTTTCTTGTTGTTGTTGTTGTTTCCCCTAAATGTTCCTTAATACGGAAGCACTTGTCTGTCTAGTACGTCAACCAGTTCCCAGTCTCTCCACATTTCCATTCCTGTCCTAGCCAACATTCCTGTCAGTTTATTCTGCCTTGGGCCTCCACTTCCCAAAGACATCTGTCTTCAGATGCCTCAGTACCCCAGTGTCTGTACATACACTACACCGGAAGTTGATATGATCCTTCACCGGAAGCTCAGACTGTTACTTCCACCCTGGGCTGTTCGGCTAGCCCTCATCTGCACTGCCTCTTGTCCAAGGTTTGTCAGTGCTACTGCCTTGGTGGGGCTGTCAGTGCTCATCCCTGACTTCTGTTCTTGAACTATTCAGGATCATTTTCTCAGTACTCTCTATAATGGCAGTGCTGCCTTCCCAGGGTGAATGCATCTGAACTGGTTGTTCTGCTAGTTCTGTGACTGAGACCTTCTCTTCATCATCAGAAGTCTGTCACAGTGGAGGGAAAAATCTTTACTGTGTGGTGAGAAGAGGATCTTGTAAGCAGGTGGCATTTGCTTCTTCAAAATGCAAATAGCTGTGAAGTAGTTCATAAGATGGGTGATTCAATGTATGCAAGTTCAGAAAACTGTACATCAAGCTGTACAAGCTGTACTGAAAATTTTACAGTATTTTTCTGAAAATATTTCAGAAAAATAAGTATTTTTGTGAGTAATTCTAAACTGAGTATAATTTTTGAAATTTAAAAATAACAAATAAAATACAAGTAAAAGCTTGAAAAACTAAATGAGTTAACATCCTCAAACCAAAAAAAAAAAAAAAAAAAGGACTTCTGCTGGGGGAGAGAGGATTATGTCTCTCTGTGGGTCTTTTTCTTCTGCCTTCAGATTGTCTAACTTTTCTTTAGTAGTCAGAGATTGCTTTCTGTTTGTGAATGTTCACATATGTCTGTACCCATCTGTGTCCCCAAAATGAGCCCTTGTAGCCTCCATTTTCTCCATAAATGGCATTCCTTTTGCAAAATATTTAGATGTAATAATATGTGAAGAGAGGCAAAAAGGATCCTGAATACATAATGCAGTGGTCCCCATTATCTTTATTCTCTTTTATCTGTGTCTTCCTCCCTGTCTTCACCTCTATTTCACCATTTCATTGAAATGAACTTTATAACCCTGGGCTGCTTAAAAATTTTCTGATTTTAGGCACTTGGTAAATCTTCAATGTGAAACTCACCTGAAAATGGTTTTTTATAATAGCTAAATAAAAATAGTAAATAAAAATTGTCTTTGGGTTCACTAAGGTAATAAACACATCATTTGAACACAGAGAAGACTCAAAATATATTTTATGTTGATTCTACCAGAGTATTTTACTTTTATCAGATATTAACACATAGATAAACCTTTTAGAAGTTGGTCAGTTGCTTATAACAAACCCAGAGGAGCTTTAAACAATTCCTTTTTATCTGATGGACTGAAGATTGCCTGAGATGGACCCCAGCTGGGGCCCAACTAAAGTAATTAGGAAGAAGTCTTGTTTATTTTATTAAATGATTCAATGGTATCACTGGTGCAGAACCTGTCATATGTCTAGAAACAGAGAAAGAGCACTATTAAAATGCTATGTGTAGCAGAGATGAACCTTAAAACCACACAAAAAAAGACTGGGTCATCACACAGAAAGAGAAATTCTTAAACAGACATGTGATTTTATACTTTTATAATAAGAATGAAACTATTATCCAATGATTGCTCCATTAAAATTACCACCAAATATTCATTCTTCCTGGTTGGAGGGGGGTGAAATCGATGTCTACTCACCTGAAGTTTTAAAGAAACACTTTTATACTCTGACTACACTTGGGAAAAAGAGAAACATTCATGTAATAAAATGGGCTAAAATAATCATTTGGGGAGTTAACACAGTTTCCTTCTCTTTCCTGGAGACAACAAGCTGTTTGTGTAAACATCTGTTAAAAAGTAAAATCCCACAACGCTCACTACACTTTTCCTCTTGATTCTACATGAAAGCCATATTGTGTAAAGAATTATTTAGGTATTAAAATTTAGCAATTGCATTTCTGGGTTCATTTCCAATGTTTCTCACGGATGGAGTCAAATATCAATGCATATTGATCACCTACAGCATAAGAGCTCTCTGTCCTTTCAACATGTGCCATAATGTCCACCACCCCCTCCTTATAAAAACTAAAAGCATTTATGGATCTTATCAAATAAATACACTCTCTTTTTCTCCACCAACGATGAGTTTAATTGATGACATTAACATTATATATTCTACATTGTACATGCTGTGTTGTGTGGGTTAAAGAAAATCAATTTGCCCAGGAAATGCTGATATTGATAAACATTTTAAAAAGAAATTGATTACAGAATAGCAGATGAGAAAGACATTATGAATTTGCATGGGAGTAACCCAAACTCTAAATAAAATATTCAGATATTTGAAATATGCTACAAATTAAAATGCACCTTCATATATATTAACTCAATGAATTATAGTATCCCTGAGAGATAAGTATTACTATGCCTTTAAAATTACTTATCTTATATTACATAGCCTTGACAAAAAACCGTACTTGTAATGGAAATAAACACATCATTAGAGAAATTACACAATTCTCTTTCCTCATGTCTTTATGCCTTCCCAAATAACATAGTCACCATATTAATGTATATTTTCCTCATGATTCCCCAATAACTGCTTAAACATAAGCTTATCCCACTATTTCTTTATGCCCTCAATCAATCAATATAAATAACAAAAATTTATTTCCTATGCCTCATATCTTCCCTGCCCTCCTAATGTTTGACATTTATTGGATTATTGCAGCTGGTACTATTGCTGTTGGTGTTACTCTGTTCCTCTTTTGGAGGAGGCTCTAGGGTGACCAAGAGAAAAAGTATATAGTGTAGGTAGATGAAAAATTAACTGATGTTAAGAAAAGAATTATTCTTAAAGTTTCCACATTTTCTTGAAATTAAGAGATGCCAGTAGAAAGAAAGAGATAGGGATATGGTTAAAAGTTTGAGAAGATTTAAATGAACACTTTATTGAGCTCCTCTTGAGGCCCAGATATTGTGATAGATACAATAACTGGATATACAATCCGAAGCCTGGATTAGGGATTCAGGGAAAGCTCCGTGGAAGAAATAATTCAACTGCTGACCCTTGAAATATAGGTGTGACTCAGGGAATAGGGGAGATAAGGACAGAAAGGAAGAAAAGTCCATTCCAAGCAAAGAAGAGCTGGAGCAAGAGCTTAAAAGTACAGAGGGGGTAGGAATGAGCAGGTGTCAGAGAGCAGGTGGCCCGTGCTAAGGGGGAACCCTCAGAGCAGGGCATGCTGTACTCTGACATGCTGTGAAGTGAGGCCCCTGAATAATCGTAAGCCAGTGAGAGGTGCAACCGCATTTTACTTTTTCATTTACTCCAGCAAGGATCAGTGTAACAGAAAGGGAAAACAGAAGCGGGGAAATCAGTTTAATGGCTTTTGGGATGCTACTAGTGAGAAATGGTGTGGAAACCACAGAAAGATGGGAGAGGATGTGAAGATAGATGAGGCAACTGGGTGGTTGTATGGGATGAATTAGGATTGGTTTTAATGAAATGGAAAAATATTTTAAAGTTCCTTGGATATTTGTTCATGTAGCCAGACAAACAAGGATAATTTTAACTGAGAGAGGCTTGACAGAAGGAAAAGGTGGCCTAGACAGGATTAAGAAGATGGATAGAAATGGAAGGATCTGTTGGACATGCAAGAGGAAAAGTTCAGCAGTTACTGGCACATATAAATCTAAACCTCAGAAGAGGAGACAGTTACCACTGTGAGGTGATTGTTGAACCATGACAGTAAGTTCCACTAGGTAAAGAGGGTCAAGCCCAGAACTCTGACCACTAAATGTTTGAGAATAATCCCATAAAAAAGTGCAAGGGAAAAATTGGTCATACAAATAGTAGGGAGACCCAAAAGTTAACAAGTTACAAAGATAGAGTGGTCAATACTGTCAAGTGCTACAGAACAATGAAAGGGGCCCCAAAAAGGCTGATGGTGACTTTCTTAATGACACATCCAGTAGATTGGAGAGGCAGAGCCAGATCAAACTTTAGGGTGGAGAGTGGTAAAGAATGTTCTGAGGAACACTCTTTAAGGAAGGAGTAACTGAGGCTCTTTGGCAAGTAGTTTGGTTGGCAATGGAAGAAAACTATGGTCAGTGTAGCCAGATACACAAAGAGCTTCATTTATCTAAGTAAAAAATATATGCGTGATCACTTTCTGAGACTTAGACAGAGGCCTAACAACTCTCTATTTTGAGAGCAGAATATTTGGTGAGTAACTTACTAGGAGCGAGAAGGGCTAGATTGAGTAGAGGATTTGAAATGTAATAAAGTTCTAGAATTGATTGACTGGAAATTGAGAGGGGATTAACCATCTAGTGCAGTCTTGAAAGCCCTGCTGTAGTTGAGGGAAAAATGAAAAGTCTGACATTTTGTTCCCTTCTGTTTCTGTCACTCATTTCAACTATTTCAATTCTCTTTTCCTCTTTACTTGCTTCTCAACTAGATGAATGAGGACAGCGACAGTCTTGTCACCACCAAAATGTCCAACAAGACATTGTATGCCTTCTCTATCACTGGGCACAGATGTGGGAGTGAGGTAGGACTCCAGTGGTCTAGCTCAGTGTGTAAATCTGTGCAAGTTGCTTTACAATACTGTACCTCTGCTTTCACCTCTAGAGAAACTCTCATCTCAAAATACTGTACAAATTTAAGAGAAAACATAAGGTATGACTTGGAGCACTACTTGGCTTGTAGTAGAATATCAATAAATTTTAGTTTTCTAAAGAGGGGAAATAATGATCAATGTGTCCACATGGGTGGAAGAAGAGGGAATCATAGATGGTAAAATAATGGGAAACAGTACAAGGGAATGGAAAAGGGGCTTGTTCAGTAGACTTGTTGCAAAGAAAAACATAGGAAACTAAGATATTTCTAAAGAAAGATGCTCCTCATACAAAAGTGTGGAGGAGGGCAAGGGAAGTGCTCAAATGCCATTAATCACAATCTTCCATGTCAATTCCTCTGGGATTGAGAGGAAAGAAACAGGGTGGAAAAGCATGTGTAGCCCTGTATATCATTCAAAAAAGCAGCTGCTACTCAAATCTGGAAAGTCAAATCTCTTTTTAAAAAAATAAACTAGAGCCAAACAAGATTCCAGAAATAGCATACTTGTAGAAAACCACTCACTGCTTCTGGGAAAATAGATTTAGGGTTGAATTGAGGATAACATTTTGCAACATGGATGAAGAAAAAAGGAAGCAGAATTTCATTGGGTGTATTTAGGAGGCTCCTGCTATTGATTCATTCTGCTAATTGTTACTGAATACTTACTGTCTTCCAAATGCTGTGTATTCCATAGGAAAATGATTCTTGTCTTTAAGCATATTAGAGTTCACTAAAATAGTTTTTGGCTTCGTGGATGTGGAAAACCATGCAATTGTTAGAACAAAGATACTCTACCAAATACGAAATAATACTAATCTGGAAATCCTAGTGAAGTAGAAAAGTCATTTCTTCTGGGCCACCACCAAGAAACGGTGCCCCTTAGTTCAGCCTTTATGCCTCTGTCATTATAAGCCACAACCCCCACTATCATAAATGCAGACGAGCACCTACTAATACCTGTGACATCTTTTGCAAATATATCAATAGACTTCTTTTTAGTCAATTTTATTAATAATGGAGGTTTATTATGAGGACAGTAATGCAACCCTTCAAGTAAGGGAGAAATTAGATCACTGAGTAAACACTGTACTCTCTGGTGGACACTAAATAATGAGTAAAGATCATGATTATCATTTAAAGGCAAAGAAAGTTACCAGGAGATCAAAATTCTGACCAATGCTATAGAATAGTTAGAATCAATGGCTCTTTGAGTTACCCTATATAAGACAGCCTTCTCTTTCCGGCTGGGATTCTGACAGGTGCAATGAGGATGATTCTAAACTGCCTCCAGATCAGGATTGTAGGAGTCTTCTGAAGAATCAAGAAATGGACTAACCACCAAAAGGCAGCAATGCCTACCTGGTATAGGTGGAGGCTTACTGAATGGAAATCAATAAGCAGAAAGAAGCAGTGGATGCAGATGGTTTCTAGAGAGCAGTTTTACCTGCTGAGGCAGAAATGTTCATCTATTCATGGGAAGTACATTTCCGTTTTTTATATCACATAGACCATTCACACAGTTGGCTGGATTCAGGCAAGTCTCTGAGGTCAAGTAAGGTGCACAGAAGAGGAAAAAATCAAGAAAAAGCATTTGAGTCAGACAGACCTATTTTAATTCTACTTTTTTTGTACAATCTTACACAAATTGCTAAGTTCATCAAACCTTGATCTCCTCACCCTTTAAGTAAGGGTATGATCAAGACAACTACTTATGTCAGGCAAAGTCTCTCCAGGACAACAGGAACCACTTTTCATGTGAACAATAGAGAGAAGTTAATACAGAGTGTCAGCATGCCCTCAAGAAGCCGAAACCCAATTGAGAGTTCAGAGGAAATCCCAAAATTAGCAACCACTGGACCACTTCCAACCCTAGTCAAGAGCAAGGAAAGAAAAGGATCCCCCAGGAAAGCTAGAAACTCTGTGGACCTGTCTGCAGGAGCAAGGGTTTTGGGAGATAAGCAATCATCTGTCCACTTAAAGTTTGTACCTTTTCTTTCATCATTATCCCAAGCAATAATATCCATGAATTTGTAGGTTGGAAATGGTACCTATCTTTTGGTAACTCAATTAAAATAAGTTTTTAAATTTATTTTTTTAAAAAACATTTCTATTACAATTAACACAAGTACTTATTAACATTTCATTGTAATATAAAAATGATGTTGTAACCTTGGGGAGAATTTGGACATTTAATATACTTGACATTAGATTCTTAAAGTCAGCATGCATCTGTTAAGCTATTACGATCCTGATTATTATCAGTGGTACTTGTGCAGCCGGGGAGTGGGGAATGAGGCCTTTCAGTGGATCTGCAGTAGAATCTAGGTATTGCATTGCACATTGCTACCAGGCATTTGTTGAAATGGGGACTCAAGTACTAGGTGGCATGAGAGAAACCCAGAATGGAAAATGAGACAAAGCTTTAGGCTGGTCTCAAAAACAAGTGAAACTCACTGTCTAGAAATAGGTAATGATAGTCACATTTGTAGTACATTTTCCATGGTACTGAGCCCCTAAGAACAAGATTGGCTCTGGCTTTTGAGTGGAATTTAACTTGCAAATAGGATGCAGGAGACGACCTGAAGAGAAAAAAGAAATCCACCCAGATGATCAAGCAGGTCATGACATTCCCCACTTCACTGGGAAGTAACTGTGAATAAACTTGACTCTGACTGGTTTGTAACCAAATAATATAAACTTTGAGAGGTGAATGAAACCAGATGGAAGCAGAATTAGAATGTGGGCCTCCCACAGAAGAGTTAGACCCTCCAGATCAGGCCACCTTGCTGGGCTTCGACTGCCTGTGTTTCACAAGTGTAAGCAGGAATGTTGAAAGTAAGGCGGGTAGTCCTGGAACCTGTTTTTGTCATGTGTTAAAGAAGCAGGTAGAATCTGAGACTCAAGCAAGGGTCTTTAGCAAATGCATTCTTTTTCCTGAGGGCTAGAGTTGATGCGCCTAATAAAATGAATGTTTTCAATAACTCCCATGTTCTCTGTGTTACTTGTTTTGGGTTACTTGAATAAGCATGTCCATGTGGAAGGTTACTATCATCTTAAATACAGCATACAGTAGCATCTAGCTTCTTACATATGAAAAGAAGATGATGCCTTTGAAGGGAACAAAACTACCAAAGACATGAAAACCTCAGCAGTAGTCTGACACAGTGACACACCAGCAGGTAAAAGGACTTGAAGATTGTATTCACTAGAAATGATGAAAGTCAGCATTGCATGGAATGAAAGTGCCTTTTCCAAGGAGATCCTGAACCTAATTTATCTTGCCTCACTAAAACAGGAAATGCTCTGCCATCTCCAGGATGGGGGGAAATGACAATTTAAAGATTACAGAGCATCTTTACATTCCCCAGTAATTGACCAATTTCAACATCAAAGGCAGAGCTGGTAGCCTTTTGGAAAATGGAATGTCATTTTGCTTTCCTTTTCACTTTTTACTACATCAGTGAACTTTAGCATCTTCTCTGGCTTTATTTTTCCATTTTCATTTAGCATTGACACAAAACAGACCTGACCTGAAGTGTACCATGCAAAGTAGTAATTTATGTTGGGAACTTTAAATGGATGGGATAGGACCACTTTTGTGTCTGCTACATTTTAGTGACTTTAAATACATCTAATTGAACAAAGTTTAGACCTTTACTATTACAGGTGAGGGAAGATTGACATAAAAAACCTCATGTTCCACCAACCACCTCGTAAAGGATAATATACATGCTGCCGTCGCTAAGGCAAGCCATCCTCCGAGTTTACTTTCTATCTATAATGCTATCTGCCCCACTGCACTTTAAAGCTGTTTTTATATCAGCAACTCTTTATATTGTTCCCCAAGTAATACTTGCCTATTTTAGGGTGGAATCCTAATATTGGACTCAGGGAAAGTATTTATTTAAGACAGTACAAATTTACAATTTGCTTTTCTAATATTCAACAAAGAATCTCCTTTAAAGAAAAATTCTGTGCAGTGGAATTTTAGGGACAATAAGCATTTCTCTGGAGTGAAGTCTTGGCTATAACTTGCTACTAGTGATTTTGATAAGAAGCATGCCTACAGCAAACTGCTGGGCATTAATTGATAAAGGCAAAATCTTGGGAGAAAGAATATAGGGGTTTTGTATGTTGATTTTATATTTATTTCTTGTTTATTTTTGCCTTAATTTGTCCCAAATTGTGTTTGTTTTTGACTGAATTTGTCTCAAATCAACACTTATTTTACAAATATTTGCACTACACGAGATAAAATTTTGCCTAAAAATAAAAACAAAGTGCTGTCAATGCATAAGAAAAGTCTGTTCAAATCCACAGTTTGAACCCTCGAACACTCCTACCCCACACTCAGTCTCCTTCCTGATAGGGCTCTGAAATCAGCAACTGTCAAATAATTAGAAAGGAGGATGCTGTATGGTTCCACAGATGCCAGGAAAAAAGATGACAAACTTACTCTTATTTATTTTTTCCCTGGGTATTGTGAAATCAAGACTTCCATTTCAGTGAGAGGAGAAAACTGCTGATTTTGCTTATTTTTCTATCTGAACCTATAAACCACTGATGCTGACAGTATTGTGATTGATATTTTCTTTAGGGCTAGTATTTTCTTTAGGACTAGTGTACTTTCAGTTAAAAACCCCTTCAGGCCTCATTTCTAATAACAGTAAGAAAGAAAAATTGGGGACCTGGCTGATTTACTGGTGACCTAGGACTTTAAGGAGAGGAACGTAATGAACACTCTGAAGCTTCATTACTATGCTGTCCCATACCACTTGTATGGGACAGCATGGGGGAAGTACCACTTGTCAGAGTAGAAAAATAGATATTCAAATATGACATATCCAGCAGCTTTCTCTATATTAGTGCTGCCTAACCAAGCCAGCCTCTCAGTAGCTTATAACAGACATGCATTTTATGTTCAATGATCATGAGGTAAGCTTGTTTCAGAAGAACTTAGCTAGGCCTCTCCAGGCCAGGCTGGATACCAGCTTTGGGTCAGGATCAGCTTTTCTCTATGAATCTTCCCTCTAATACCCAGGCAAAAGGATCAATGACTACCTGAAGCAAGAACTTTCCATGGTAAAGACCTCAGCTTCAGGGGGACCAAGAGAAACTCATTAAGCCATTAAAACCTTGGTTTCAGATTGACATGGTATCACTGCTGCTTGCATCCTTCTGGCCAATGCGTCATATTATCAAATTCACCAGGGGAAGAACACTGTACATGTAGAGAATCCATGAGAAGGGCTGAACAGGAAAAAACATATGAGCAAATAATACAATGCAATAAACCCAAGGTTTGCTCTTCATATCCCATCTTTGTAATATTTTATTCCTGATAATCATAAATGGATTCCAGAGGAGCATAGAAATCTGCAGAAATTCCTCCAGAAATCTGGGCATTTATGTACTGTTTCCTCTTCTCTCAAATATTTGTCATCCCATTTCCTCAAAAGAGATCAATAACCTCCACTTAGATACAACCAACTGTAAGCTGAATGTCTAAAATAGGATGAAAAATGTTTATTTCCCCACACACACACACAAGATATTAGATCTCAGTCCTTGGAACCTGTATATATTAGCTTATTTGGAATAAAGGTCTTTGCAGATGTGATTAAGTTAGGCATTTTGAGAAAACATTATTCTGAGTTGTCCAGTGAGACATAAATAAAATCATATGTGACTCTGTACAAGAAAGGTCAGGATGAGTCCTGGTGCACACAGAGTGAGTAAGCAAGGGGAAGACTGGGTAGAGATGGAGCCACGTGGTTATGAGCCAAGAAATGTCAGCATCCACCAGAAGTTGGAAGAAGCAAGAAGCCTTCAGAAGGATCATGGCCCTGAAGACATCACGGCTTAGGTCAGGGAAGGTGATTTTGGACTTCCGGCTTCTAGAACTGTGATAACACAAAATTCTTTTGTTTCAAGACATGAAGTTTATGATAATTCATCAAAACAACAGCGATAAAGAATGAAGACGATACATTCCTTCAATTTTTTCCTTCTTTAAAGAAATTTAAACATTAAAAGATGAAGTATTCAG
The DNA here is from genome assembly GCF_000276665.1 of Chinchilla lanigera. Lineage (NCBI taxonomy): Eukaryota > Metazoa > Chordata > Mammalia > Rodentia > Chinchillidae > Chinchilla > Chinchilla lanigera. The sequence goes on along the minus strand of NW_004955415.1, from coordinate 20,845,218 downwards.
GTAGATAAAATCTCTAAGAAGGAAGGGAACAGAAGCAGTACCCTTTGAACACAGGCTGATAGTTAACGGGATGTGGAAATAAGCTAGTAATCTCTGTCCATTTTGTACTGGGAGAGTTTCCGCACTCCTTCATTACATGTTAAGCCAACTGGCCCCCTTGTTAGAATTACCAGCAAGAAAATCCTAAAGGGAATAGGAGAATTTTTTTAGAGTCCCACAGTGAGATACCACTTAAACCTAGTAGCCAAAGTTAAAATGACTTATGATCTATCTCTTTGTGTTGGCAAGCATGAAGAAGAATTGAAACCTTGATAGATTTTCTCCGAACACCACTCTGGAAAACACTTGGTAGCTGCTTTCACAGCTAAAAAAGACCAAGCAATTCCACCCATACATATTTACTCAAAAGAAACCAAAACATATATCCACATAAACTTAAGTACTTCATAGTTGCTTAATGTATAAGAGTCCCAAACTGGAAATAACCCAAATATTCATCAACAGGGGATGATATAGTCATACAATAGAGTACTACACAGTAAAATAAAAAAGTAAATAACTGATGAAAACAACATAGCAGTGTAAATGCCTTCTTTTCTTAAAGTGGTTTCAAAATTTTCCATGGATTTCTCTTTCAAAGAAAATGAAACCCAGGGCATGCATTTGGATGTTTATGTTATGCTGAGTGAAAGAAGCCAGACACAAAAGTTTTTCATATATGATGCCATTTGTGTGAAGTTCTAGGACAGATAAAGTTAATCTGTAGTGATAGAAATCAGATCAGCAGTTACCTAGGGCACTGATTGTGGGTGGGGGGGACCCTGCAAAAGGCACCAGGGAATTCGGGGCTGATAAAAATGTCATATATCTTAATTGGTAAGACAGCTGTATATATTTCCATAACTCATCAAACTCTACATTTAGTATCTGACACTTTATTGTACACTAACATTACTTCAATCAAAGGATTTTTTTTAAAGTAACTAAGTACTTCTCTGAGAGAACTAATCCTAATATTAGTTAAATGAGTATGAAGCAGAGCTCAGAGCCTACCGGCTGGATTTGATATAAGACTCATACCCTTCCTTCACCCTATTGGAAAGCTCAGCCTGGTTGGCAGGAAGAGAAGAAACAAACAAATGCGATGGAGACATGGCAGGGTTCCAGAGCCACTGGGTTCAAGCTGGCTCCAGGACTGGCCCATGTAGAGACAGCTGGATGCATCAGGGGAAGAAAGGAAAGCAGAGCAGTTACTGAGCGGCAGGCTGGGAGATCCCAGCCTCTGACCTCATCACCCAGCATCCACCCGGATGCTGATATTGTGCCTGTGAAGATGACAGAGGGAAATGAAGCTTTCAAAGTCCAAAGAGAAAAAGCAGTTTTAACACAAAACTAGTGCCTGCTCACCAATATATGACAACATTGCCTTCTTTTCTGCAAGGATGTTCCAGGTCTCCCATTGTTTCCTCTTTCAGAGAAACGGAATGTTAGGTTCAGATGAAGTTTTAATATTTACTTTCATTATTGAAGTGTTGTCTAATTATTCCAGATGTAATTAACTACCCCCACCCAAAAATACATGAGAAACATAACCAGAGGTCTCTGTGAAAATCCTCATTTATGTATATAATGAATGTTTCTGAAATTTCAATGCATTAGATTATAGTTTGAGTATTTTCCTAACATCAAGTCTTCTATTATCAACTATTCTTTCTATCTAACACCTTTTGTAAAGTGTTAAGTTTCTGTGCCATGTTCCCCTTAAAAGAGAAACTGTGTTCTGAAAGTTTGATTATCTTTTGAGTAGTAAACATTAGAACTTAATCGAGAAGTAGAAGTATATATTTCAAAAACTTTTGCACATGCTTCTGGTAGAGATGAGCTATTGTACATTAATTATAACCCTGATAGTCATATGGAGTTGATCATCCAATAATTAAATGGAGAGTTATCAAAGTTTTCCATAAATTTGGCCTGAGAATTATAACAGGGAGATTTATTGCTGCATTATTTCTCCTCTTCAGTCATCCTAATTCACACATGACTGTACTGTTTCAGGAAGCAACCCCTTCTGTCCTTGGTGTGCCCTGCAGCAGACAAACTATGGAACAGTTATCGCCATTTGTTGACAGAGCAATGGCGAGATAACCTTCCTCTGAATTCGATTCTTTCCACTTGCAACCCAGAATTTTATGTAGTCGTATACACTAGAGAGAGGCCCATAATGAAGGACGCCCTTGGAGAAATTTCCATAAGAAAACAGAATTTAAAATACACTATTTGGAAGCAACTATGAAAAAAAGGTTTTAAAAAGCAGTGAGAGGCTGGGGATATAGCTCAGAGGCACAAGTGCCTGCCTGGCAAGAGAAAGGTCTTGAGTTCGATTCCTGGTACAAAAAAAAAAAAAAAAAGCAGTGAAAAACTTTATTTAGAAAATCAAGAAGTAGAACCAAGTTCAGAATATATTCCTGTTGAAAGGAAAGATTAGAGACTTAGTTGTCTTTCTTCATATAAATTTTGAATATGCTTCAAGTAGCTCTTTTACCAGCCCAGTCCTGGAGCGAAAAGAGCCTGGATGTGACAGTTAAGTCTAATTTTCAATTTTACTGCATTAAGCAACTCATGAAAATGTGCTTGGGCCATGGTGGTGATACAGTCTTCAATGGATTATTCTGTTTATAGCTGAATGTGCTCTTAGGATCCAGGGCCCAGCCAGAGAAGGTGGATCATGGGAAAGTACTTTGGAGAATATAACTCTGAATGGCTTTCTTCCAGGGGCTCTGCTTCCTGTCTGCTAGGAAGTGAAAAGATTTGCTCCACCATGTCCTTCTACCATGATGTTCCTGCCTTGGAACCTGCTGATCATAGGCTGAAACCTCTGAAATCAACAACAAAAATAAAACCTTCTTCCGTTAAGTAGTGTACGTTTAGTAATTTGTCCCAGTGACAGGAAAGCTTACTAATGGACTGGGTTTAAGGAAATTGCAGTTACTGTTTTATGTGTGTTTATTATATACCATCACCTTACTTGCACTTCAAATTACCACCACTAAAAATTAGAAATAAGTGACCAATACAAAAAGAAACATTTCTTCCAAAGTTTATTATTTTAGGACTGGCAAAAGCAATTGACTTACCTGAAAGGCTTATTAAAGCACAAATTTCTGGCCCAGTCCCAGAATGTCCTATTTAGTAAGTTTATCTTTGTAAGAAGTTTTCAAGTAATGTGATTGCTACTGGTCCACAGACAATGCTTTGCAAATCACTGATAGTGGTTAATATCACTTATTTCCCTCACATCTACTCCTCCTTCTCTGCCTCTATCCTTTTTCTTTTCCCATCAAAGACAGCAATAGGGTCTTCTTAGTAACAGTGTGGCGGGTAGAAGAGAGCCTGTAGTTTGAGATAGACAATGAATTACTCACATCCCATGACATATGACAGTTCAATTTGGCAGTTTTTAATTTTATGATGGTGCAAAAGTATATCCATACAACCATTCTGGTTTTTATTTTCAATAAATATCAAATAAATTACATGAGCTATTTAACATTTTATTATAAAATAAACTTTGTTTTAGATAATGGTGCCCAAGTATAGGCTAACGCAAGTATTCTGTTTAAGTTAGACTAGTTTTAGCTATGATGTTTGGTAGCTCAGATATATTAAATACGTTTTTGGTTCATGATATTTTCAACTTATGGTAAGTTCATTTCTTAGGTATGAACTCATTGTAAACCAAGGATCATCTGCATTGAATATTAGGCTGAGGCCTCCCCTGTTGGAGCATTCCAGTTCTACAATAAACAATTTTGGTCTCTGAGATAATTCATAGACCTGTGAGGCAGATTCCTGCCAAACTCCACCAATCCACTAGGAGGATTCCTTCCAATCTCCACACCTTCAAATGATGTAAAGAAAGAGGAAAAAGAAGAAGGAGGAGAAGGAGGAGGAAGAGAAGGAGGAAGAGAAGGAGAAGGGAAAGAACAGGAGGAGGAGGGAGGATGAGGAGAGGGAGAGGGAGGAGAATGGTAGGGGAGGAAGGGAAGAAAGAGAGGAGATGGAGAGAAGGGGAGGAAGAGGAAGAAGGAAGTGGAGGATAAGGAGGAAGAGGATAAGGAGGAAGAGGAGGAGGAAGAAGAAGAAAGAAGTGGAGGATAAAGAGGAAGAGGATAAGGAAGAAGAGGAGGAAGAGGAGAAAAAGAAGGAGAAGGAGAAAGAGGAGAAGGAGAAGGAGGAGAAGAAGAAGGAGGGAAGTGCTTCCACTATACTGGAATTCTAATATCACTGAAAAAACTGTGAAAGTGCTTGGAGATTATCTAAGAAACTTAAAGATGAAATTCTACTTGGCTTCATGCCAGAAAAAATAACCAGTTGCAATTAAAAACAAGCCAAATGAAACTGTCTGGGCTTAATTGAGTCTCCTCTCAAAGTTTCACCACAGCAAACGTGGAGCCTTCAGTAGGTGAGAATGAAACTGTCCAGTCCCTTGAAACTAATTTAAACTCCCACTTCCTCTCCCTTTCAAGCAGAGAGTACCAGACTTTCTCCAGTGACAGGGAGGATGTGTCAAAGTGAAGAGCCAATCCCAGGGATTCAAGCTGTCACCCCAAAGCACACACAGGAAATTTTACCTGGAGCAAGCAATAGCAGACACGCTTTTGTAATTGCAAGAGCCAGGGCCATGGCAATATTGCTGAACCAGTGGCATGTATGTGATTGCAAAAAGCTTGGTGCTGGCAACCTACTAATCCACATGAACACAACTCTAGAGCAATTTCTGGGAAAATCCGCTTGAGATGATTGAGAAAGTGAATTCCAAGGAAGTCTAAGGAAACCGGAAACATGGATGGAGATGATTTGTACCTACTACCCAAAGACCCATATTGCTGCTCCTTGCATTTCATTTGTCTTTAATGCTTTCAAGTCTTCTTTCGTCTTAATCCAATGACATTTGGGCAATGGAGTGAGGAGTCCTAAGACAATGAAAGGTGGGCAGGAAGAAGATAATGCTCAAGACCAATAGTACTAGCCTGGAGTTCACAGCTCCCTTGGGGCTTACATTTATGCTCATTCCTCCTAGATTCTGGAGCACACGCAGAAGCAGGTAGACAAACATTGTGGGCTGTAAAGTAAGCTAACACAACTTTTTGGAGGAAATAAATAGAGGTGAGAGAAAGTTACAGTGTGGCTTCAAAATCAGAGAAGCAAATAAAACACAACTGTCCTGCCAACACTTGCTTTCCCTCTGGCTGTCAGAGGTGCAGCCCAGGTCTGAACTTGCCTGGACCAGGGTGACTCTTGGTGGCTCATCCTATGTCCAGAAGATTTGTTGATTAGTCACAAACTTGGGCTCCCCATGTGTCTGAGAAAGAACCATGATTCATCTTGACAACCGTCAGTATATTACCTCAAATGGGCACATGGAGAGATGAGCAACGTGGAGCCGGAAAAGAACACAAAAGGGCTGATGCCACTTCCCATAACTCTCTCAAGGTTTAAGCTGGCAGAATTTATGTGGCAAGAACCCTGGGCCTGGAGCAGCCCTGCAGAAAATGGCCATGTCAGCACACTTCCAACATCCTGCCATTCAGACATAGAAACTGGCGTGTTAGTTCAGAACATCCAGAATTTATTTCCATGAACACAAATGTTATATTCCTTCACAATATTCATTCCCCCTCCTACCCTTCAACAAATTCACATTTCAAATAATTTACTTCTTCATTTTGTAATTCAGTCAGTTCTGCCAGGCTGACTCTACTACTATGCTTTTAAAATAGTATATACCCAGGACTTGGCAATTTCTGCTTGTAAATACTTCTAACAGAAACAGGTGGAGATGTCCACGTGTTTACTATAAGATACGCATTAGAGTGACCTCTGCAGTGTGATTCTTAATAACCCAAAGTGGAAATTAGTAAATGCACACCAACAGTGGAATGGATAAGTGAGTGATTTAGATGCATAAAATAGACTACATGGCATAGAGAAAGTTCTAGAACCATATTCAAGGATGACGATAAATGCCACAAACACGACATTGAGCAGAAAAGCCAGACACCGAAGAATAATGCTGTACATTTCATTTTTTATAAAACAACAAAATGAATGAAGTAAAAGTATGCTGCGAGAAGTCAGAAGAGACATTACACTCAGTCAAGAAGGGAGGAAAAGAGCTTCGGCGGGGCGGGGGCTGGAAAGAAACTCCTCATTATCTGAGGGCTGCAGTATTTAGTTTGTAAAATGCATTAAGCAGCGCACTTAGACATGTTTGCTTTTCTGTGTAGGTGTCACACTTCAATATATAGAAAGTATCTCCCCAAAATATCTACTAGGTTTTATTTGCTAAGATTTACAAACTTCAGAATGTGAATGTAGTAAACAGGGCAGATAAACACTGCAAAAATTTGCCGCATAAACATATTAAGATGATTGAGATAAACATGTTCCACAAAGGGTTAGTTTCTTATCGAAATTATTGTTCTGATAAGTGTTTTTTCATACCAGTGAAGGTGTGTCTGATAATAGGAACTTCAGGATGAGATACACCAGACTTTGCCCTCCATGAAAGGAAGGGTGGGCCGTGTACCACCGAAAGCCTTTCTCCCTTGCTTTCCCGGGGCGGGGGGGATGCATTTCTCATCATCTCTTTTTCTTGTACCCTTAGAATTCACTCAAAGATTAAATGTAATCAAGGGAGACATCCAATCAATAGAAAACTCATTTTGCCTTAAATAAATACCAAAGGGTTAACTGAAACTCATAAATCATTGCTTAAGCTTTAGCCAAAGTTGATCAGAAATCTTTTCCCGAAAAAGGAGAGCTTTCTTCTCTGGATAACAGTAAAATTCCTTGATGGAACCTTTACATGAATGCAGTTCTGTGCATATGGCTTAATGGAGTTGCTAAAAGCTCCACTAGCACCTCTGATAAGAAATTTCAGACTCAGTGAGTCACAACATGAATGAATAACCCCCACACCTCCAAAAAAAACATAGACGCACACTCTGTTAAGCATCAAAATTTTCACTGAAAAATGGAAGTACTCTAAATTATTTCATAATCGGTATTTAGATACACAGATCACCTGGATACGAACCCTAAGACATTAAGGATCTTTCAGTTTAAAGCATAAAGATAGCTATGAAAGCCAGGTGAGAAGAGGTGGAGGGAGCCAGGTGAGAAGAGGTGGAGGGAGCAACCTTAAAGTTCTTTAGTCTAATATTGGAGCTCTTGAAATGAAATCAATGAAAATGATAGAACGGTGGCCCTGTTGTGTAACTTTGCTCGGTAACTTACACAAGGAATAGCTATAAAGAAATATAAAGGTTTGTCCACTTCAACTTTCTTATTCTTTAAATGAAGCAGAAAGTAGTTGGTGGCTTATCCAAGATCACTCAGGAAAGAGCAGCAAAGCAATGAAATCCAGGTCTCCTGAACTCCAAATCAGCCTGCATAACTCTATAAGATCCTCACTCTCCCAGGAGTGTGTGAGCTGGGTCCCAGTCTGCTCCAAGCTCGGTGGGTCCCCTAAGGCTCCACTGTAGAGAGAGTGGCGAATAATCCTGGCAAAAGTGGACAGAGGGAGAACCACTACACGCCAGCCAGCAAAACAATGCAATTCTCAGCAGAGACCTCTTCATTTACTGAAAATGGATGTTTCTGGAACTAGCAAATAACTGGTTTTAAAAATCAAAATGGAATTTAATTTTTTTATTTCTATTTCCCAACACTGGAATTCTGATAACACATGAAATGCAAGTTTTTTCAAAGGCAGACATGAAATGTATATAGATATATTTAAAGTGGCAGAATTTAGAATATACAGTCATGGGGCAGGACCCCACCACCACCCCCAGTAACAGCTAACTAGTTTTGAACCTGTTTCTCAAGTTTTCCTGTCCTCTCCTGACAAACATCTGACAAGTTACTCAGCTTCCTTGCTTGTGGGGAAAAGCTCATGAGAAAATGGCATCTGACCTAGGGCTGCAGAGGAAATTCCCACATAATAGATGTGTTGGAGTCATTTCATGAAAAAATCAGTGATTTGCCTCTGGTTCTTTCAACTGAGTTTACCAAGACTGAAAACAAAATAAATGCATTCAGATACACACACACACACACACACACACACACACACACACACTAAAGGAAACAAAGTAACTTGTGTGTGTATCCTGTTTCAAAAACTTAAATGATATGGGGCATTCAATTAGAAGGATAAGATTCAGTTACCATTTTTTAATAGAACAAAAATACACTGTTGGAATCTCTTACTCAAAAGTAAAAAACATGCCACACAATAACATACTCAATATATTTCTTTATGTGCTCTCATTTCTGTCAAGACAGACAACTTATTGGTACTTAGAAATATCCTTGTCTTCAGTCCAAATTAAGTTAATTTTACAATCATATTGCAGTTCTTAAAAAGCAAAGGTTAATTCCTGCAAAAGAAAAAGTATAACTAGCATTCATAATTTTTATTTTTAATTAACACTATACTCACAAGTTTTACTATTTAGAAGGATTCTCCTGACTCATTTCACCAAATGTATTATGTGAAATTATACTGTAGTTTTCTGAATCTTATTTTCATCCATCAGCTACTACTACCTAACAAACTGTAGCAAAATTTAACAGCTTTAAACAATACTCATTGTTTGGATCACAATTCTGCAGGTCACCAGGTTAGACCAGAGGCATATGGATGTTCCTTCCTATTTTGGTTGACCTCCATCTTGGTTGTGGCCCCTATAGTCATCTAGGTAACCCTGGGGCTAGGAAGTGACAAACTGCTGGCTGGGACCATGGGAGAAGATGGGCTACAGCTTTTGTCATCCTCCAAGGGGCTCCCTGAACAAGGGGAAGCAAAATCAAGCAAGGTTTCTGGAAGATTATACTTACAACTGGCGTTCCACCAACTCTTTTGCACTGTGTATGGTCAAAGTGAACCCCAAGGCCTGTCTAGAGCAAAGGAAATCAGATTCCTCTTGTTAAGGAGAGCAACTTCAGAGTCTCATCACTGAGAGTGTGGATTCAGGGGAAGCTAGCTATTAATAGGGGCCAAAATGCAATTTATCATTCACATTTTAGTCTCAGACAATATTCTTTCTTCAACCAATTATGCCCTGTTACTTAAAATAACATTGAAAACAAGATGTTAAGCAGAACCAGTGCCATTTTTAATACATTTTACAGGTATTTTCTATTTTCTACCCAGGTTGGTATGTGACTATAATTATATTGCAATTTTATATTGAAATGAAAGCTGTCTTCCTAGGAGCATCACTGCAGCATATCCTGAGAGTACTAAGGGTGGAAAAGCTGTGCAAATTCAATTTTGTCTTCAGAGCATCCAGTACAAAGCATTTGGTAGTCACTCGATAAAAGTTCATTGAAATTTTTCTGTAAATAAGTGGCAGGCTCCTCTATCACACTCACCTGTCTCTTCATAATCCATTTTCCCCCTGTACCCTCCTAACAGGTCTTCTACTCAGAATGCCTGTATGCATAGCTGATATTAGAAGCTAGTCTGTTTTATTCATTGGTGTCATTCATGTATTACATTAAATAAATGTACAATGAGCAGACAAGTTTTGAACCTATTTCTCAAGCTAACTAGTTTTGAACTTATGCCTTTTCAGTTGATTTTTGACTTTGTTTTCTTGCTCTACCTAAGCCTCTGTCCTAACACTAGCTTCATGCTTTCCATTCTTGTATCTTAAATGAACATCTGCTAGGCTGCCTTAAGCTCAGCAAGTTCCAGCTGAGACTGTGTACTAGAATCACCAGGGGACTTTTAAAGAAAATGCTGATGGCTGGGTCCCACCCCTGACTTTCTGATTTGATTGCTCAGGACACAGCTGAAAACTGGCATTACCAAGACTTCTCAGATGATTGCAATGTGCAACCAAAGTCAAGAACCATCAGCTTTGCGGACTCTCTTATGCCACCTGCCAAGGGGAAAAGAATCCATGACACTACCCTCATCTCCAACCCTCGAAATTATATCTTATCATATGCTCTACTATCAAACTTCTTCCCTTCCTGGAAATTATCAGAGCTGGCAGCTAGGATTTTGTATTTATTTACATCTTTGACAGTTTCTCAGGGAACGCTTCTAATTTCTTCTATGTAGTGGCACCTGCAAGTAGAATGGTAGTTACCACATAGCAGGCACCCAAAGATTGCTTGTTGAATGCATGGCTCTGCTGCTGTCACGGGTGGCATAGCTCAAATATAATGACCTACAACAGGGTTCTCAAACTTCAGCCAAAATCGGCATCATCTGATGGGTTTGTTAATGTAAAGTTTGCAGCATTCCACCCCCAGAGATTCTGATTCAGTAGTTCTGGGGATTGATCTGAAAATTTCCAATTCGAAGTTCTTAGTTGATACTGATAATGTCTTTCTAGGACTAAGGCCCAAGACTGTGGCAAGAGCAACAAAATACGGTGTGTCCTAAAACACACGGTCCCGTCTGAACTTTCTTCTTCAATTTGTTATAAGGATGAATTATATTAATGTTTTATGCTTTTAATGGAGGCATCTTGATAGCAGACCTGAAAAGTGACTTCAAAATTTTAATCTTACCTTCAACATTACACACACACACTCACACACACACACACACACAATGGAGGCATCTTGATAGCAGACCTGAAAAGTGACTTCAAAATTTTAATCTTACCTTCAACATTACACACACACACTCACACACACACACACACACACACACACACAGAATCACCATGTTATCCAATTCTCATGTGTGATGTATCAAAGTGTGACTCATCAAAATAATAGTAATTGACCATCTAGTCAGCACTCATGATTTACAAAGGTATCTTAATTTATCTTTCCAAATATGAAGTAGGATTTATTGCTCTTAATTAAAAATTGAAGAAATAAGCTCAGAAAGGTAGTAGCATTTGAGTAGGCCAGAAAACTCAAGAATTGAGAGTTTTAAGAAGTATGTAGGTATTAAGAATTTCTCTAGAAATTAGCAACAAAAAGAGGGTTAGATGATGTGTAATTCAGGACTCTTTCAGTTACAAGTAAAAGAAAATTCAAATCAAATTAGCTTAAGTAAGGAAAGAATTATTGGCTCATGTGTCTAAAAATTCCATGGTATCCGATTTCAAGACAGCTGACTCCAGAGTCTCAAATCTAGACTCTATGTTCCCATTTTCCTTGCTTAGTTTTTCTCTCTCCTTCTTTTCTCTCTCTTGGGCTTCTCTCTCTTTGTGTTCACCTTACTTCCAAATAAGCCCCTCCACATGGTGAGCCCCAGCAGATCAAATTTCACACCACTTTCATTCATGGCTAACACTTGCACTGACTCTTCCCTTCAGTTCAAGCAAAAATTCATGAATTGCATCTCACAGTAAAGCTGAATTGCATGACTGTCACAGCCCAATCACTTCAGCCAAGGGTATAAAACTTATTCACTCATCTGGCCTGGGTCATAGACCCACTCCTAGGGCTAGGGAAATGTCTCTCTCAGCTGGACCAGAAAGACCAAAGTTGAGCAAGTATGACGCCCCAAAGGAAAAATCAAAGAGCTACCAGCAAAAGAAGGGAAATGGATGCCGGTTTCTGAGTCAACTATTCCCCACCAAGGCTGTTGTGCTCTTGGAAGGCCACTGAGCTGGAAGTCAGACAAACCGAGTCTATTTTTCTCTGAATTATCAAGCTATGTTGACTTTGTCAAGCCTATCATTTTCTCTTGGCTTTGTTTTCCTCATCTATTAAAGGAAGAAGTTGGCTTGGAATCTAGGCTTCTTCTTATCAGCAAAGTCCAATGATTTCTTTGTGTACATGTCTTGTGAACCCAACCTGAACATGACAACCCAAATACAATAATTATTTTTTTGAATTCTGATTGAAAGAATATACAGTGAACCTAAGGATCACACATCAGTGAAATAGAAAAATGTAGAGATGAACTGCTCAGAGTGATAATGAGGCCTCCTATAATCTCCTGCTTTCATGCATAGATAACTGCTAAGGGAAGACCAGGGACACGAGGCTAGCAATGTAAAAGAAGGCTAAAGAGCATTCAGGGAAGATGGGTCACTTGAGACAAAGCTTCTGAAAAAAATGATGTTTGAGCCAAGCCCTTAACCAAGGACATGTGGAAGATTGCCACTGAATGCAGAGGGAGTCTCTCTTCTGGCAAAGGGAATGGCACTAGCAATGAGGCATGACAGTGCATAGCATGACCAGAAATGAGAGGCCTTGAGGGTGGAGAAACTGGGGAAAGGCCGAGCTGAAAGATAGGCTGTGAAAGGTCTAGCATGCGATGTTGGATGTTTGCAGCATCTTCATCATAGAGGCAAGAGGGAGGGAGGTAAGCAAGGAGGCCATGTCAAGCATTGGGCCTTGATCATCTTGTGTAATCCTTACCACTGTCCATTAATAAAACAATTGCTTATTATCCTACAGACAAGGAAACCGAAGTTTGGTTACAGCTGAGTAATAAGTTCAACCATTGGTCCATTAAAAATGTGTGGAGTCAGAACTCTTGCCCAAATAATCAGATGAGTTCAAAAACAGTATTTCCTCCACTCTGCCTTTGACATCTCACCCCTCTTCCATTGGGGAGGAAACCTATAGGGACTGAATGTAGTTCTTAAAAGGAATTTGGATGCAATGGCCAAAAGCATTGTCTTCCCTCTTAGCGTCACTCACAAGATTCCCAGAGTCTTTAGTCGTTAACTATGGCATCCTTTCATCAGCCCGCTAGAAATTACTTTAAACTCATGACAATGTGGTATTTCTGAGGCTTGGTTAGTAATAAAGAGAGGAATCCCTGGCAATTTCACAAAGTGTTTAACTATTACTTCTGCAAACTTACTGGCCAAATTTTCTGGAAGGAGGGCAGGCAGTCTTGGAAAACAACTATCACTCCAAATGTAGAAATATATTTAAATTGAGTATCTTTTATAATTGAACCAATGGACATAGACCACCATGTGCGTTTGCCACAAAACATTATTAGAGTACAAATTTTCCAACTCTTTGTCAAGCTCACAATTGCTTGAATGCCTTAGAATTAGGAAATTTAAAATCAGACTTAAGAATTAAGGATGAAAACCCTGTCATAGCCAGGGGCATGATAATAATTAACTACCCATTTTGAATAGCTTAAAAGGCTCATTTCTTCTTTGTCTTCAGTAAAAACACTAAAATTAGAGGGGAGATAATTCATTTATTCTCATGTAATGTCACCTGGCATTTGCACAGTCGCTCTGTAGAAACACCCAGGTCCACCTTTCTCACTTCAATAAACACAGTAGGGCTGCAGGAGTAGCTCAGGGGTTGAGCACCTGCCTAGCATGTTCAAGGTCCTGTGTTCAATCCCCAGCCCTGCAAAACTAAAATGAAAAAGACACCATGAACAGAAGCCTGTCTGAATTCATTCTTTATAAAGAGAGCCCTTCCTTACTGGGGGTATTGATTATGTATTTCTCAAAAGAACTGAAATAGTCGCCACAATACAACTTGAAGCCCTACCTCCAAAAATATCGTCTAGAAATTACTCCTCAGTTTGAGACATTTTTGACACCACTGCAAAGTTCACAATACTGTGAAAGAATAAGAACCTATAAAGGATTATGTAATCGTTATGTCCTGTGTAAGTGTTGGTTTTGGATTGCTAACAAATGTTCAAACTCCCTTGGAAAAAAAGGAAAAGAAAAACAACAAATTGTGGGGCCAAGAGGCTGATTGGATCGAGTGTCAGCGTTTATGTTCAGGCAGCGTGGATTGGCTCCAGCCTGAGGTTAACTTAGAATTAAAATGGAACTGGTGGTCTCGCTTTGGCAGACAAGAGGTTATAACAAATCTATGACCACATACATACAGACACCACGGTCGCCAGCTAAACCACACACATGTGGCATTCACAGAGCTTCAGTGAGGCACTTACCAACACAACTGGGATCCTTTTTCTTCCCTTTCTAGGAGACAGAAAACCTTATCCCTTCACCCAGCAGTTAAAAGAACCTACATCATAGTTACCAGATTAGATTTTCTTCTACCCAGAATTCAAATTAACATTATTAATGTTTGGATAAACTTTATCATCGGTAGAAAACAACCCATCTGTCTGTCATCAACCAGTCATTTATCTGTTTACCAAAGTGAGGGTGAGTTTCAAAAAGATGTCCTATCTTCCTGGATGTTTGCATAAAGACCTCTTTGCTGCTCTTGAATTTAATGAGTGAGCATTTTTCACACCCTCAGGGTGTCTGGTTTGGAAAGTCAAACTCATAGGCTACTCCTAAATCACTCAAGATTCAAGACGCCACTAATTAAAGTTTCAAAGAGGAAAACCACATGGAGACATTAGTGGATTACCAAATATCCCTTAGAAGGCAAATGGAAAAGGAGAAATCTCCACCGTGAATGGGAGGCCAAGATCAGGAGTAGAGACAAGATCTGCCATGGTGGATGTTCATGACATGTTCACATTGTGAGTTCCAGGTTACAGTAGACACTGAATAAATATGTGCAATATGAAAAAGAAAGTACACCATGCTCTTGACAAGGCTGAAGGAGGCATCACACTACATTAAGATGAAGATGGAGGAAATTGTGTTTGGAGGACATCACCTGTGCTGTTTGCCAGAACACTAGGGTTTAACTAGTTTCCCATGGATCGTGTAATGTATCCAGTATGTCTCACTTCATAAGAAATTACCCCCAACTTACTGCCCTAAAGCAACAACAATAACTATTCTCTACAAAGTTATGGTCATCATGTAGGCCAGTGGTGGTGCACTTCTGCCATGCATGCCGCAGTAAGCTGTTTGTATCATTGAAAGCTCCAAAAAGTTTGCCCTCACTGATCTAGGCACTTATCTGTGCAAAGCTCCATCAACCTGGGCCACATTCATTCATGGCAAGTCAGGTGGAGGCTAGAATGGCTTCACTGTCTGATGTTTGGACAATTGTAAATTGAGGCAACAGAAGAGACTAGGCCATGTGTCTCTTCTCCAGTAAATTAGTTTTTACTGGGTTTCATGATACAGTAAGTGTTCCAAGAGAATCAACAGAAGCATGCAAAGCCCCTTCAAACCAAGACTGAGCTTTTGATTGGCCAAAACAAGTAGCAAGACCATTTGCAGTTCCAAGGGCAAGGAAACAGATTTCACCTCTTGCTGGCAGTTGTTGCAAAGTCATCTTGCAGAGGATGGATTGCAAGAACAGGAAGCCTTAGGCCACCTTTATAATCACACTACCATAGCCATCTAATTACTGGCATTGTTACGAGGAAACATTCTTATTTCAAATTTCCAGACATTTTCTATGATCCCACATTAAGAAACACAGATTCCAGCCCATATTTAATTCAATAGGCTCTTAGAAATATACAGAAGCTGGCTTTAGAGTTGTACCTCTGGCTTGCTACAAACTTTGAGTATTTCATTGCAGTATGACTTTGTGAAAATTATTTAACCAGTCTGTGATTTCTGTCTCCTTATCTATAAAGTGGAACCACAGAACCCAGTTCCTGATGCTACTGTGAGAGTGAAATAAACATAGAGCTTCAAAAAGTGGTTGTTGCCTAAAATGCTCAAAATGCATATCGTCATTGTCATCATCAAAATGACAAAATGAACTTCTGCTCCATCTTGCCCTCCCATTCATGTCTCCTTCCCATGATGGGGCCTTGGGCCAGAGATTTTTGTGGCCAGCATCCAGTTGACCCTATTCCTTGCTCTACATTCTTCCCTGGAAACCCAGTGCATGTGTGTGTGGGCATGAACATGCACACACACACACACACACACACACAAGCACACACACAGCATGCATGTACTCCCCAGTGGAAGACAGGCCAGACTCCTCTTACCACGACAGTTTTCTGGACATTGTATACTTAAATTCCAAAGTCAATCTTCAGGCTTAGGGGCTGCCTGCCAGGAGCTTCCTGCCACTTCCTGTATCTTGAACTCTAAGAGTCTGGGGTTTGCTTTATTTAAATGTGGCATAGGCTGGGATTCCGCAGGCCTGGGAGGTAGGGTGAGGCCAAGACATGTGGCCTCCACTTTCAGGAATCTGTCCTGCTTTGCTGCCACTAAGAAACTCTGTGTGTGTGTGTGTGTGTGTGTGTGTGTGTGTGTGTGTGTGTGTACGAAAAGGATGCGTCAGTCTTGCAGATGTATAAAAATCCATGATTGGGGGAAAATACTATATACATTCTGCTAGTGGGAGAGTCAGTTATAATCAGGGAGTCAATTCCTATGCAGATTTTTCCAGAAAAGCCTTAAACTTTAAAATTATAAACACAGCCTTGAATGGAGTAGCTATGAAGCAGTCCTATTGGTCTTTTGCTCTGAAAAATTACCTCATGAACACAATTGCCTATAAAAATGAAAAAGTCGTAGGAGGTCATTGCAGACCCTTGCTTCTCAAACAGTGGTCTGTGGACCAGCAGTATCAGCTTCATCACAAATCTTATTAGACCAATCTCAGATTAGAGAACCAGAATCTGCCCATTAACCAGCCCTCTGATCAGATGCACATTAAAATTTAGAAAACCCTGGAACAGTCCAGTACTTCTCTGACATCAGAGTGCTGCAGAATCACTCATAAGGTTGGTTGAGACACAGACTTCTGGACCTTTCCCTAGAGATTCTGACCAAGTAGATCTGGAGAGAGATCTGGAATCCCACATTTCTGGGAAGCACCCCCAGATGCTTCCAATGCAGCAGTCACACGTTGACCAGATTCTCTTTCCAGTTTCTATGTGACAATTCCATTTCCTTAAACCACGTGGAACTTAAATTTTATTTACTCCTCTGATTTCTTTTGGATCTAGGCAGAGGGCTGAACATACGCCCAAGTAGTGTTTACTAAACAGAACACTGCTCTGTGTCTTTTCTTTCACAGGTCCTCTGCTTTGCCCTCCCTTGATTCTTCTTACTGCAGGCTCATTATCCAGCTCAGCATCACCTTTATTGTCTTTCTTGCCAGCCCCTCTTCCTCCTCCTCGTACAGCTCTCATTCTGCACCAGCCACAACAGCAGATGTTTTCCCTGTACTTCGCCTCCAAGCTACTCACTCCCTCAGTGAATGTGAAGTGGTGAGTGGAAGGCAGGAAGAAAAACTGACTTTGAGGAAAGCAGCTAAGAAGTCTGAGGAAGGTAAACAGAGGTGAGAGCCAAGGTGCTAAATCATTTTCCATTTCAACCTGTGCTGAAACTTGCCATGGAATACTGAAGCACCTGATTCATGATGAAAGAGGGAAAAAGTCAAAATTGAATAGATTCACACTCATAAAATTATGCTGAATGTTCAGCGGTAGCCAGAAAGTTTAATTGTAATATAGCAAAAGTTTAAATTAAAAAAGAATTCAAAATCCTTTGATTTTCAATGTGGCTCCAAAATCAACCCACTCTAATTGGTTAAAAATTATTATAACTTTTCACTATAAAAGTGTCCCTTGCACCATACGTGGGGCATACCTATACTGAAATTCACATATTGCTTATCTGAAATCTAAATGTAACTGGCAAGGTTATATTTTTTTCTGGCAATCCTGTGAAAATGAAAACCCATTCAAATTTTACCAAGGATTGAATTAGGCAAGTCACCAGAATAGAAGGAATTTAATATGTCTGGCAAAAAGCTCGTATTCAGAGTGTACAAAAAATGCTTGCAGATGATTAAGAAAATGACAACACATTTTTAATGAACAAAAATAAATTAGAATGCCTATTTCCCAAAAGCAACTGGCTAAGTAGCAAGGTTAAAGGTACTCACCTGTACATCACAGAAATTCAAATTAAAACTTCAGTGAAATTCTCCATTTACCACCAAGAAGGATAGGCTATACCAAGTGTTGGTGATAAACTGGAGCAAGTAAAAGTTTCGTCTGCTGAGGAAAAAGAAGATGTGTGCAACCACTCTGAACACATGGTGGCACTGATTAAAACTAGGCACAAATGTATTCTACGAACCACGCATTCTACACATAGGTATATTCCCAGCAAATATATGCACACTTGTTCACCAAAAAATTATGGCACATCCTTATAATAAAATACTAACTAGCAGTGAGAACAAAATTTTAATGTAGAATTAACATACATTAGAATACTATCAAATGGATCTCTCTCTGTCACATACACACATGAGTAAAGAAAGCTAGACACCAAAAAGCACATATACTATGTTACAATTCATTTAAATAAAGTTTCAACAATTAAAAAAAACTAGTCTTAGGTGTTAGAAGTCAGAATCATGGCTCTTGAGGATAAGTTTCTTGGATTTGGCCATGACACATTGTAAACCTTGTTTTGCCTCTGAATTTCACTACCAGCTGTGCTCACACTATGAACATCATGGTCCGGTACATTTATGGTCTGTATCAATTGCTGAATTTATATTATACTTCAATAAGATTTGTACTGAAACCTCAAAACAGGATACCAAGCAGAATACCACTGCCTTCATAGCTACCACCACTATAACGTGTAACCATGAGGCCTTGTTACATAACAATCAACACTGGCTAAGCCTGCTGTCTCATACCTTATCTGCAACGTCTTACTTGACCTTATTGCTCCACCACATAGTATTTGTAGTAAGGTAGCTTATATTGGTCCACTTTTCCAGAAGAAGATATGGAATCTGAAAGGCAACATGAGGCTTGACCAGAGAAATAAAATTTTTAGAAGAAACAAGCAAGATTTTGGAACTTGAGCTGATTAGCTGGTAAAGCAGGCTCCCTGTTTAAGTGTACAGGTGGAGACAGGAGACAGCAAGGGGTGGGGGAAGCATTTAAATTTCTTCTTCCATCACTGACTTTTTTCATCTTAAAATGGCATAAAATCTCAATATTTACTCTTCTTTTGTGCTGAGAAAATACATCTGAATTCTTGACTTAATTCAATTACTTAGAGTTCATTGAGATTTTCTAAAATCAGTTCTCATTTGAAAAAGAGATCAGTTCTTTTCCAGCTATCTCCATAACCAAGTATCTAAGGGAAAACAAAATAAAATAAATGGCTGCAACCCTCAAGCAACAAGTCCTCCCATGCAGTCCCAACACACTTCCACTGCCCAAGGGTATGTTCTTGCACTCTAATGCCTTGCTCCAACACTCCCCAAACTATAGGGTAAGCAGGAGGTGACTAGAAAGCTTGTTTAATCTGATTTCTGAGTCCCGCTCCCCAGAGATGATGACTCAGCCGTTTTGAGGTTAGACCAGAGACTCTGCATTCCTAGCAAGCCCCCAACGCAGGCTGACACTGATGCTGTTACTCTTGGAGCAGACTTGGGGCAGAACTGCTTTATGCCAGGATAAATAGCTTGGAAGAGATGCCCACAGCAGCTTGGTTCGGGCACTGAGTCCCCCTGCTTTTACCTTTAATATTTACACCTGCTACCTCAGGCGCACTAGCAGGATACCTCAGTTTGAGAAGCAACTAGGCTCACTCTCCAGCTCAAGCTCTGTCCTCATCATTAATAGTGTCACTGTCACCAAATGTGGCCGCAGTAGTGAGATTATCGACCATGCGGCCTTCTCAGGCCTTGAGCTCTGGCTTCCTTTGGCTCTGCTCTGACTTATAAAGCTTCTAACATCCAAGTTTCTTCACAAAATGTATGTGTTTATTATATTTTTGTTTGCTTTGTACCTACAGTAAAAAAAAAAAAAAAAAAAAACAACCAGAAACAGATCTGCAGAAACTAAAACCAAATCTTGAAATTTATTGTGATTTGTTATTTTTTCTTTACTTTCCCATCCCTTAATGGGGGATATTGTTTTATTTTTTTGTTTTATTTTTGGTATACTGGGGGTTGAAGCCAGGGACAGCTTCACTTTTTCTAAGTAAATCCTCTATTACTAAGCTATGCGCCCAGCCCTTTATATTTTATTTTAAGAGGGTGTCTTGCATATTTCACAGACTGGCCTAAAATTTGTGATTCTCTTGTCTCAGCCCCCTGAATAGGCAGGATCACAGGTGTAACCCACTATGTCCAGCCTAATTTTTTTTTCTGTTCTTGGGATTGACCCCTCGGCCTTGATATTGAACTACATCCCAGCCTTATTTCTTTCTTCATTTATTTTTTGAGACAAAGTCTTGCTAAATGCTAAGCTGCCCAAGCTAGGCTTGATCTTGCCATCCTCACACCCCAGCCTTTGAAAGTGTTGGAATCACAGGGACAAGCTACCACACATGGCTCTGGGTATTTTGCGAAGAGAAGAAATGTATTGTGCTAAGTCACAGGTGAATAATCACACCCAGCTCCCCAGGTGAACCTTACCACCACACACACACATGCACAGTGTCCCACCATGCTCTAAAGCAATCTTCATCTTCTTCTTGGTTTTCCAGTCCTCCTCAGCAAGCCCTATGCAGCTTCTTTCTGCAGATGATCAGCTACAATGCAGCACAAGTCTCTTACCAAGAGTCTTCAAGTCTTCTTTGTACAACGTCAGAACTGTTGAGGGATGTGAATGGTCATCTTCCTTATAGTCCATTAATTGTAACCTAGAATGTACCAGGCAGCAGGAAGCCAGATGTTTTCCCTCTTTCTTACCCTACAGTTGGTTAAAAATCCCAGAAAAGAGCATTACACCCATGTTCTTGCTCCAAACTGGCTGTGACTGTCAGAGAGGACACTACCTCCCACCCTCCCTTTCAGTTGTAAAAATGACACTTATTTTAAATGCTCCCCAAGGTCCTTCTATCCCCAAGAGTTTGCAAATCCATGAATCTCCAGACAGGAACAAAAGGAAGCACCATCTTTTTCAATCCACTCTTCGCACAAATAGCAGCTTTGCTCTAGGGAAACAGACCCTGAAGATGCGCAGGTTACTGAGAGATGCTGAGAAAGTAATGAGACAGGAAAGAGGAATCAAATATAGAAAAGGTAGATACAAAATACTCTCAGAGAGGCAAGCATTTAGGCTTCTTCTTCTCCCTTTGAAGTCCAAGAGAAAAAAATCAGCAACAAAATCCACTGCGGGATTATCCAAAAATAATATCAGCCAGGAATCATTTGGTCCTTTGCATATTCTGTTGCTACTGTAGCAAAAGAAAGTAGCCAGTTTCTTCCCAGGGGCTCATGGGTAGGGAGTGTCTATCAACTCACAGAGACACACCCGCTATTCAAACTCAATTTGGCTGAAATGACTTTTTTATGAGAACCCATGAGAAAATGGTTGACTTCCAGCCCTTATGTTATCAGAGTTGTTTGACATTGAATTGCATGGGCCTGCACTATAAATCTTGACTTCAGCCTCCAATGCAAGGCATTTGATGTGTCTGGGAACCTACTGTAAGAAAGAAATTAGCTGTAAAACAAAGTAAAATGTCTGTTCCCATGGGAAGACTCTGCAGGACTGCTAATAGATCATGTGTTCATTTGGAAGACACTTGTTCCTTTGGTCAAACAGCAACTAATATTTTCACTTTCCACTGCCTTGAACAGGAAATACGGTACTAAGGGCCGATAGACAGGGCAAGGCATCCTATTAATTACACGGTCCGTAAACATTTGCTCACCCATGTTTCCTAACGGTTGGAATGCTTCCTGATTGGAGATCAACGATGCCGCTGGCCTGTTAACGTGGTTTACTCTTGTATAAATGTCTGGGAAGATTAAGTGCATTTTCAGGGAGCCCCAGATTGACAGAAGGATGGGGGCCTAGAGAAGACAGGCCCCCTTTCACCTTAGGAATATGGAGAGAGGCTGCTGCAGCTGCAGTAGCCTTCTGCTCCCAAACCACAGGCCACCTGGGAATCTGGAGGGAGCCACTTGATATGGGGATTTGATGGCCTTTAAATATTCTCTTTCCACATTGGGGAGCCGATGTCAAACTGAGGTTCAGGTTCATTCTAAGGAAGACAAAAAGCTAAGCATCTAAAGAAAGATGGAAACATGATCACTCATGGCATCAAAACACCTGCCATCTAAACTGCTCCACTTTCTCTGGGTAACTGCAAAGGATGGCCAGATACCACACTAACCTGAAGCTGCTACTTTTTTTTTTTTTCTTTTTTTTTTTTTTTTGGTACTTGGAATCGAACTCAGGACCTTGCGCTTGCCAGGCAGTTGCTTGTGCCACTGAGCTATGTCCCCAGGCCAAAGCTGCTGCTTTAAAGCAGTGCTTCTCCGAGTATGTTTCCCTGAACCAGCAGGCTGGGCTATCCCTAGGATCTTGGTAGAAATCGAGAATTTCAGACCCCCAACCCAGACCTGTTTAATCAGAAACCCTTGGGGTGGGGCCAACAATCTGAGTTGTAACAAATTCCTGAAGTGATCCCAATGCCCACCAGAGTGTGAGAGTTCCTGCCATGTGGAATTCCTGCCCTTAAACTTGCTGGATCTATGCTGTACCACCCAGCCCCAAGTCACAAGCTTGCAGCCAGGACCTATCTGCCAGACCCCCAGGACCTGGGCCTCACCTGCAAGCTCTTGTCACAAGCATCACCTTTACTTTCCTCCATGAGGCCGCATTTAGCCCCCACTTCAGGACTTTTCTTGGAACTTCCTCATGTCCAGCTCCTGGGTTCCTTGAGTTTCCTGTTCAATTGTCCACCCTTTTGAAAAGTTCTTCTCCACCACAGGCCTCTTTTAAGTATCTGTCAACAGAAACTCTAGTATTGGTCTTGAAGCACCCTGCCAAGATCAGAAACCACTTTTCCCATGAGTTCAAGTATAAGTTTAGGCTCCGTACCCTCCAACTAAAATGTAAAGCTCCATGCGAGCATACACCAGCTTCTTTATGTCCACTCTTCCAAAATGTACCCGTCCACTTCTGAAAAGTGCAGCCTTTACACCTGCTCCTGCCACCCTCTTGCAACTCATTCTCCTTCACATTGAGTTATAAATCAGTGCAAATGAAAGGAGACAAGAGATTTATATTAAGAAATATTATTTTCTGTACTGGGAATTGGAATCAGGGCCTTCACACTGAACAACATCCCTAGCATGCCCCACTTCTTTTTCATTTTTTATTTTAACACAGAGTCTCACCAAGTCACTAAAGTTTCCCAAGCTGGTCTCAAACTTGTGATCCTCCTGCCTCATCTTCCCAAAGTGCTGGGATTACAAGTGGTGAGCGCCGTGCCCAGATAAGGATAATTTTTAAAAATTCAAATTTCAGGCTCCATGAGGTGAGTAGTGTATAATCTTTAACATGCTGTGAAAGGTCTAGCGAGGTCCCTAAAATAGCACCCCGTAGGCATCTAAGGAAGGGTCTGTACTGTTCTGAAGGGAAGAGCTCTGATTTGGAGAGTGCTTCTTAAGGAATTTTTTTTTTCTTTACTGTAAGCAGAAGACTATCTTTATAAGTAAATTTATCTATTATGAGCTGGAGAGGCAAGTCACAGTCAAAATTTAGAGCTTATATTAACTATGGACGTAATTGCGGTACCTATATATGTTCTGTCTCTCTTTATTTTGTCTTCATATATAGCTTTCAAAGCTCAGCTTCAAGACAGAAACGTGAATTTAAAGAAGTGTGACTGAGGATTCAAGGGCTCGGCCACCACCCAGCAGTTTATTATTGGTCTCTCAGTAAAATAAGTTTGAATGGTATTATTATTTTTGCCTCTCTCATGGGTTAAATGAATTCAAGAAGCATTAAATTCACTCGTTCCCAGCAGAGATGGAAGAATTACAGAGATGACAGTGAGTTTAGAAACAGGCAGACAATGCCCGCATTTTCCCCATTACTCTGTCATCAGAGATATCAGCTGTAGGTTGGGCGCAGAGCATTAGCCCTTGTAGCCTGAGATGAGTTCATGGGGCTGGAATTCAAAACACTAACCAGCTGTGGGAACCCAGTGAGAAGCCTGTCACACTGAATGGTATCCAGATTAGAGCTGTGAGAATTTGGGAAAACCCTCCTTAGTAAGTACATTTACATCTTCATCTTTTTTATTTCCTTCCTTTTTTTTCTGCATGCAGTGTTTGATAGAATCCTAAACTTACAGCCACATGTCTTGACAATGAGAAAAAGCAACTCTGAAAATATTTTTTGCAGCAATCAAGGAAATTGTAATGTTGACGTTATTCAACGACCTTGTAATTATAATTTTTAGCTGTGATAATAGCATTAGGTTTACGTAGCAAAATATCCATAACTCATTAGAGATGTGTACTGAGGAATGCATGGGTGGAAGGAAACAATGTCTGGAATTTGCTTTAAAATAATTCAGAAAACAAATAAAGAGGGAAAAGAATATCTTAAACAAATATCACAAACCCTCAGTAATTGTTGAATCTAGGGTGGGTTATGAGGGATTATTAGAATATCCTGTCTCTTCATAAAAGCATGTTCTAAAATAATTATAATGAAATTTTATTCTTTAAAATGGAGAAATAAATAATGACAAACCAAAGGAAAAGTTATATCTTAAGTAATGTAAAAATGCCTTTGCAGCTAGGAACCTCTTCTCAAGGTTAGTCCCTGTCAAGTAAATAATCTACAAATTCTGAAAATGGGAAACACTTTTTCTCAGGTCCTTGAGTCTAAGAACATTCTGCAGTGATGTATTCACTGGTAGACGTAGGCAGAGGAGTGGAGCAGATATTAGGAAGGGCACATTGCTTTATTGAGAATTGCCTGTTAGTCATAGATCATGGTAGTAGTCATAATGGACAAAGACCATGGTGATTTCAGGTCTCAGGTTCTATGCTTGGGTGTTTTTCCCCATGAGTCCCCATGGCTCTGTCCATCAAACACTGGAAGGCATCTTCCTGAAATCAGTGTTTCAACTCTAAGTTGTTTTCCCCTATTAACAACTCAGTTTCTTCATCTGGAAAGTCACAGGGTTGTACAATGTTGAGTTAAAGTTTCTTTCAAACCTGAAAATTCAATTTCCAGATTCCATTCCCAAACTTGCTTCAATAACATAGAAGATATGTTAAAAAGGGAAAGGGTGTGGTTCTAGATATGATTTGGCCAATCAGAAGACAGCAAGTTCAACAAGCCCCTATTGAATTCTCAACATGGGAAACCCAAGTGGAGCAACCACTGTGAGGAAGGTGTGACTGGCAAATGAGACAGTATGGAAAATGAACAGGTGCCAGAAAAGATCTTAGCCAAAGCTCACTTGTCTGAAAAATAAAATAATTGCCAACTCACATGCTGCATCTGTTTTCCAAACAGAGATGTGGATATAAATGGCCCATATTGATGCATCAAGAAAAATTCAAAAATAATTTTTCTCTTTCACGGTGATTGAAAATTGCATGGAAACCTGCGCTCCTAGTGACACGAGAGGAATGGCAGTAGAAGCACTGGAAGGGCTGGGCGGGGTTTCAGGACCACTGGAACCATTCGCTTGCTAATGTTCTCAGAAAACATTATTATGAAACACTGATTTCAGGAAGACACCCTCCAGTGTTTGATGTACAGAACTATGACCCGCTTTATCCTAGGGTCTTGCTTTCTGACAGGTGATAGCGTCCAGATTTATTCTACTTGTGGCTGCTGTACTTGACACTGGAGATTAAAGAGCTCTGTACCATCAAACATGCAGCTCCACCGTGGCTGTTCTTGGGAACACGAGGGCTGTTGCCCTGGAAGAGCTACTGGTAGATCCCATTATATAAACAATTTTTGAAAAACTATTGACAATGGTGTTACCCAGGGCTTCATTTCACAATATTTATGTGTTCTAGTGCTCATGATTCAGAAAATATGTGTCACTTGGATTTATCTCTTCATTTAGAATCTTGTCTTTCTCATTTTATTCAAATCAAGGCTGGGGATGTAGCTCAGTGCTAAGGTTCTGGGTTCAATAACCAGTACCGCCAAAAAAATACATTCATATATATAGGTACTGAGAGTTGAGCTCATGACTTCATGCTTGCCAGGCAAGTGTATATATTTTTTAAAGTTGTTCTGAATTCTAATTTGCCACTTTCTAATTTCCTGAAACTATTTTATGTCTCCAGTCAGAAGTCTCCCCAGTTTTAAAATGAACATTATTGAAAGGAATAAGATGGAACATACATATATACATTCATTTTTAGATATCCCTTTAACAGTGGGTATGGCTCCATGAGGCTGGCAATAGTTCTATTTAATTCCATTCATGACTGTAACAGGGACAACTCATAAAAATTCTTCAGAAAAATTATTTGAACCTCTTGATAGAAGATAGTTGTTGAATTTTAGAACTTTTACTGTCAAGTATAAAACAAGGAGACAGAGTTGGCTCTCTGAGTTATCAAACAGGAGGTTCTTGGTCTTCGGCCTGCTTCAGTCTCACCTGGAGGACCAGTTAAAGCAGTTGCCTCTGGCCCCCTTCCCTAGGGTTCCTGATCCAAGAGTGCTTCACTGAAAGCCAATAACTGTAGTCCCTAGGAGATTCTGATACTTGTGCTACTGCTCTAGGGACCACAGTTTCAGAACCATTGATCAAATATATGCAGCATAGACACTTGGGTAAGATAAACCTGGAATCACTCCATGATGTTCTCTAGACACTCAAGCCACTTGCACACACTGACACTGCAGATGAAGAAACCTCTGCCTGATCTCTTGGGAAATCAAAACTGAATCATTCTGTATTTGAACTCAGCGTGCAGGTGACTCAAAATTAGGCGAGATATTACCTCATTTCATGTCTATGGAAGTTCATTTCTTCACCACATACTCCTGGCTACATAGGTATGCAAGGCAGCAACACATCTAGAATTTGGGGCGGGAGGAAGAGAGAGTGTTTTAGTCCATCTCTATGACTATCATTAGCAATGTGACAAAGTATCCAAAAACTGTGGCTTCAGGATGTGATCTGAAGTCGACTGATGTAACCCTGGGAAGTAAGGTTCACCACCCCTGCTGTAGTCCTGTCTTCTGTAGGCAAATTGTTCCACCTCTGTTACCTCTGAGTCCTTGGGCATCCCTGCTAGTCAGACCTTGGCTTTCGTCACTGCTCTTTCTGTTTGCCCCTCGTCCTAAGGTGATGATGACATGAAGCATAAAGACTTCTTTCAGTAATGATTTCCTGTATCTCACTTATCCCAGCTCAGAAAAATCTTGCCATTCAAATGAACTATCGTCACCAATGGGCAGAAGAAGGATGAAATGGGAGAAAGAATGGGACAGGGGGAGGGGAATCCCTTTCAAAAGTGCTCCCTATTGGAAGAGGAGGCAGAAGCAGGAAGAGGAGGTGCCCAAGAATGGCTATTTTTAGCTTGTAATGGGAGCCCTTTGGTCCCCCCTTCTCTTTCTCTCCAGGCCTGAACAACCAGCCAAGGGCATAAATCACCCAAGTAGTTCATTCTGTCTGAGTTTCCTGCTTCAGCAAACTGACAAGCAAAAGAGCCAGTGCTGCATAGAGGACACTTGGAGGCTTGCCCTCAAAATCGGCCACATCCTCCCACAAAATTATCCTCACCAGGATCAAAGCATCACCTCCCCAATTACAATGCTCAGAGAGGGATGCATTAGGGAAGAGGAAAAAACTCAACAAGTTTGGGCTGAAAGTTGAGTCTTGCAATGCAAGAGACCCATGAATCTCCTACCTGAGTACAGGAAAAAAGCTATGTACAGGGAAGGGACACATGGTATGGAGCACTCAGTAAGAACCCAGGTGGGCATATTGGCAGCCCTCTTGTTTTCACACCAGTCAAAAGGCTGGGAATCACAGTCAGAGCTGTGCCAAGCAATTAAGGAGTGGGAAAAGTAGCCCTGATGCTCACACAAAAAAAGTTTCAGACAGGAAAAATGCAACTCCCACTTTACCCTGCTGTCCTACTTGCTCTGCGTTCAAAAGAACGTTGTCTATGGCAGGAAAGAGAACTGAGGCCCATGTTAACACTTGCTGTAGGTTTTATTTTTGGACTCATCCATCAGCGAAAGGAGGGCAGGCCCATGTACACTCCAGGCCTCAGACCTTGCTTGATTTTCTCCAGTTTCTTACACACCAAGGATTACCTGATTTGCAATAGAGATCTGGCCAGACAGTGCTGCCAGATCACCAATGGGCTGCTGAACCTGGGTCGGTGAAGTTAGTCATCTGCCTCCAGTGGTACCTGTGTCTTCACCCTATACTGGTTACTCTTGATGGATCATTAACTTAACTGGATGAAGATATACCTAGAGAGAGGATTAGATCAAGAGTGCATTAGCATCATCAATCAGTTATTCCATTGATGAGTTCATAGTTGAGTGGACTATTAGGAAATGAGGTCAAGTTGAAGAAAGTGAGTCATGGAAACATGAAATTGGGGACTGCATGTGAGCTCTGGTCTCTTCTTCATGGCCTTTCTACTGGTCTCTGCTTCCTGGATTCCATGAGGTGAGCGGCTTTCCTCCACCATGCCTTCTATGATGCTTCTGCCTTGCAACCAGGTGACCATGGACTAAAACTTCCTAAACTATGAGCCAAATTAAACTTTTCCTTTAAGTTTCAGTATTTTATCCCAGCAATGGAAAACTGGTCAATATACTCTTCATTCTATTTTCCCACTGAACTGGTTGTTTTTCCTCTGAAATGATGTTCAGTTATAAGAAACACACGCACATGCACATACACACCCACACTTTAGGGTAGTGTGGCCAATTAAAAAAAAAATAGTTCTAAGACCCAGGATGTTGTCTTGGGTAAAAGTCTCAGTGCATTGGAAAAGATATCAACATTGGGAAGCCAGCACAGGGGACCTTCTGGGGCATGTCACCTGCATTTTCTTCATTTTTCTAGAAAAAAATGCAGCTGTCACCTGCAGCACACAGGAAGTCTGGGAACATCCATGGAAATAAGTCCAATCTGCTCCCTAAGGATGGTTCCCACCCTGCTGCTAAGGGCAAGTCCTGCAACCACCCAGAATTCCAAAGATGGTACTGCAGTCAAAAACATCCCAGCACCTGATTCCCAAACTCTCTTACCCACCCCAGACCATTTTCAGCATTGTTCACCATAGCTATAGTATTTAATATGCTCTTCACATCAATTTCTTGCTTAAATAGAACCACTGGAAAATAAAACAGTTAAATCCTTGTGGGACAAAGTGGAAGTAGAAGGTAAAATATATGAGAATCTCCGTTAGAATAAAACAGAAAACCTGCAGTGCTTGCCATAAACAGAAACCCTTCCTGCTCTAGACTGTGAGCCTGGAATCTGCTTCTCTTCTTGAAAAAGATGGCACATTATTAAAGACACAGTGTTTGCTTTCTTTAGGTAGCAAGTTACAGGTTGTCCACCAATCAAAAGAAAAGAAAGAGATGGAGTGAAAATCAAGTCTTTCCCTGGATGCATCCTTGCATCGCGGGCCTGGAGACAGGACTGGGCTGGGGGCAGAGTCTTCTGATGAAAAGTCCTTGGATGAGATCATAGTGCTTGCACTTTTATCACATAAAAAACAATCTCAGGGAGTTTTATCCAGGGATTCTGGTTTTCTGCTTTATGAAACAACAAATGTTGGAATCTTAATTTTAGATTCCTTTTTTTTGTTTTTTTTTTTCCGGTACCAGGAATCGAACTCATGACCTTGCGCTTGCCAGGCAGGCATTGTGTCACTGAGCTGAATCCCCAGCCCCTAGATTCTTTTGATTCTACACCACCGTTCTTAATCCAAAGTTATTCATCTCTGGCCTGGGCCAGTATCCTGAATAAATCATTTTAAGAAACATCTAAAGCAATATTTTTTCAAACATATTTAGTCATGATCTACTAATGAAATGGATTATATTTTGCAACCCCACACACACAATACAAAGCGTTCTGATATTTTTTATTTTACCTTATTAAATTTTTTAAAAAGTGTTGATTGCATTACCATCCAGTTTTTAAAAGATTACCCTAAACTTTGGGAAGCATTGGTTACACCCATATCACTAGCCTCCGTTTGGTATAGAAATCCCCTGCACACCATTCCATTCGCTGTAATCCTTTCCCTATTTGTTCTGCACACTCAGAACTGCTTACCTTAAATCATTCTTCTTCAACTTTCTTTCTTTGCACTGAAATGTATAACCTTTCCCCCTGAGCCAAATTGTTGGCGCTTTTAGCTCAGAGGGAAAATCAAATATGCCTGATGTTTTACTGAGAAAGGTGCTCCTCAAATGCACAGGGACTAAATTTAATCTTGACCCAGCTGGATTTAAATATTTTTTCTACTGACTTGGTCCACACAAACAAGGAGAACAATATAATGAGAGTATTTCTGTCATTTACATCAGTGATGGACTTAGAAGAAGAAATTGTGATTTCCAGTCTTTCTGCTAGACCACCCAAAGATACTTCCTAGTGAATCATTTTGTAATGGGAGGGGGAATGTTTCAAAACCATGGTACACAGCAGACATGTTGGATTAGGAGACATTTTTGCAAAGCCACTATTAGAACTATGAAGCCACACTAGGTGAGGGTTACGCTGTGACCATTGCATCAATGGGCTGCCTCCAGAACTGAAACTGAAACACAGCCAGAAATTGGAGACTTTTACTCCGGTGTACAATCCTGGGATAAAATCACATCAGTGATAGCTTTTTTACTTAGGGAACAGTCTTAGAAAGTTCCATCTGGGGATTCTGATTTTCTGCTTTGTAAAACAACAAATACAGTAGAATCTTATTTTTAGATTCTTTTAATTGTGTACTATTGTTCTTAATCCAAAACTCCCGGCATAAAATTATATTATATAAGTGGCGAGACAATGAAATTGATTGTAATTCTGTTTTTTAGCCTCAAAATAACTTCAACAACAATAGCTTGCATTTTGAAATCTAAGTACGTGCCATGGGCTGTGCTACGCAGTTCCTTGGCATTCGGTTCATTTCATGCTAATATTAACCCTGTCTGAGGCCGTGTAACGGGCTGAGTGCTTTGTGTCTCGACAAAACTCATGTATGGAAATCCTCAAGTGGTGGCAGACCATTGTGAATGGAATCGCAAGGAAAAGGGGTCCCAGAGGGCCCAATCACCTTTTCCACCACATGAGAACATAGTGAGCAGCTCCTATCTGTGTGAAGGTGAGGACTGTCCAGACACCAAGCTCTATTGGCATCTTGTTGGACTTTCCGGCCTCTAGGGCTGTGAGAAATAAATTTCTGTTGTTTATATGCCACCCAGCTTAAGGTATTTTGTTACAGCAGAATAAAAAGACTAATATTGTTAGGTAACACTGATGTCTGTAAGTTACAGAGGAGAAAATTGAGGCTTAGAGATAGGAAATGAGCTTCCCAAGGGCATGCAATCCAATATGGAACCACAGCGGGATGTACAGTGAAATCAATCTCCCAACTCGCTTTCTGTATTGTCCAGTAACTAACAAATATGCCAGTCCTGGGATAGAACAATAATAACAGCTTCCAAAGGAGGACTTCGGTAATGGAAAATGATTTAATAAGCATAGGAGTATAATGACTAAGTGAACCCACAAACACTCACATGCTCCGTGTATTCCTACTATAACCCTTTATCCGCCTGGTACCCTCAGCCTCCATCCTCCACTAACAGACAGAACCATGGTAGCTTTCGAAAGCTTTGGAGAAAGTGTTTCTCCAAAGTGTTCCCCCAGACTGAGCAGCGTCAGTGTCACCTGGGGACATACTCAAAGTGCAAATTCTTGTATTTCATTCATGTTGCTACAGGTTTATGGGAAGATCCACACATCAGGAGCCAGTTGCCACTGAAAAGATTATGCATGGTTTCCAAGAGAAGGGGACACAGGACACCATGGCAGAGGCATATAGCCAAACCCAAAGTGGGTCAGGAGGCCCAGGGCACTGCGGGAAGCATGCAGGCACCTTTAGTGTGGGTCCCTTGGGAAGGCAGGGGGAGGAAGGGTGTGCAGATTTAGGATTAGCTAGTGAGAGTGAGAGTCGCTATCTGGGACTCAGCTTGTGGGAGTTAGGGCAGGTGGATAGTGACCCAGAGTGTGAGCAGTAAAAGTGGTGAGGCTGGGACTCTGAATTGGTTAATTTACATTTGAATGGGGACTATCAATAGAGTTAATGTCTCTCTCTAGGAATTGTCAAACTTGGAAAGGGCCTTACAGAAAATAACAAAGGCAAGGTTATTATCCTGCTCTAGACCCACAGAGTCAGAAACTGTGAGTTTGGGGCAGACTATCTGTTTCCTTACTTAGATGACTCTAGGACTTAAGACCATTTAAGAGTCACAGTTTACAATTGAGCACAAGGAACAATATGTTTGTCGTACTGGTCTGAATTCTTCCTTTCCTTGAGAAGCAGCCATTTTCAACATGGATATTAAATCTATATTTATAGACCATTTGAAGAAACTTTCTTGAAAACACTAAATACATAGGAAGACTTCAAACAATACTATTTCTTTCTTAACATCCCTAACAGTTATCTATCTAAATTAAAGACAGATGAAGCTGCATGGTGTGGCGCAGGCCTGCAATCCCAGCACTCTAAGATTCTGAGGCAGGAGGATCACAAGTTCGAGCCCAGACTGGGCAACATAACCACTTCATGAGACCCTACTTCAAAATTTAAAAGACAAATAAATAAAAATAAAGGACTAGGGATGTAGCTCAGCCTTGGGTTTAATTTCTCAGTACTGGGGAAAAAAAAAAAAGGTAAAGTTTTCAGTAATAAATAGTGTTCTAAAGTACACTTTAAAACTTTATGCTCAAACTTCAGAAATATCAAAAAGACAGTTTGGGGCCAGGAGAAATAAATAGCTATTTTGGAGTTTTACCCTAGAAAGCTCCATTTAGTTTATTTTTCTAGAATTTTCCATTTCCTTCTGAAGGACCTAGTTCTGAGCTTGGTAAACAAATGAAACTAATTTCCTGTATATAAGATTATAGAGTTTAACTTATTGCTCACAAATGTTCAAATTCATGTTTTGAAAATAGATGTCCATGATATGAAGAGAAAAAAAGAGACAATCTGAAGTCCAGTCTTTAGATATATTTTAATTATGTGATTCTGGGCAAGTAAATACATTCCTCTGGAATCTTGTTTTTCTCATCTGTGGCTCTAGGGATCTAGATGAGAAGATGTCTCAGAGCAAATGTAGTTCCGTGTACAAAAACAGAGAAAAAGCTCCTGCTAAAAACTCCTTGACTGAGACAATTTTTCTTTTTGTCATTGTCAAACACAAATAAACTTTTCTACTCATTCTGGGCTCTTTCCTCTTAAGGGCAGTTGCCACCTGAGACACTCCAGTCTACATGTCCATGTGTAATAGAGGTTCTTAATCGTAACTGTGCTATGGCAAGCAGAAACTCTGAAATGACACCCAGGATTTGGAGGCAGATTTATTTACTTCAGTGGGCACTGATCAGGATCATTCCCAGATATCAGGCCCTGATCTCTGGTGGTCTATGGCTTATATTAGAAAAGCAAACAGAAAGTACAGAGGCAGAATGCCTTGTCAATTGGGGATTGGTTTGTACAATGTGCATCACAATGACCCGCTGTTTCTGAGAGACAGGAGCAACTGGAACTAGTACAGGACTATTACGTGAAGTATACTAGAACAGGAACTATAAACTGAAGTATACTGGCTGGGGGTGGGTTGCATTTTCTGTTACAGCTGTACATTAAAATCATCTGGGGAAAGTTTTTTAAATGCCAGGTCTGGAACTGACCCTGAGAGATTATTCTTGGGGGCAATCTTTGACATGGGAAGTGTGAAAAACTCCCCAGGTGATTCTAATGTACAGCCAGTGTTGAGAAGCACTACACCCTACCAATACATTCTAGAACATTCTTTAAATTTGGAGAGAGTTTTAAGATTACCATCTTAAAACTGATACCTAATATATGGTGATGGGTGAGTAGAACACCATAAGTTGACCTTGCCCCTGAAAGACAGGGTTGGTGTACAGAAACTAATGTCATGAATGATTTTATGAGATAAGGAATAGGATAAAGAGTGGGAATAATAATATTCTCTCTTCTTCTGATCTGAAGAAAAAGGTTGTTGTTGAACCAGAGAGTCCTGGAAAGAGCACAGCTGCTCAGCTGCATTCTTGTGAGGGTAGTGACAGAGGACTTGTGCATGTTCTCTTCCCTGTGGATGGAAGTCACTACAGCAGAAAGCCTGGAGGGGGTGCCAGCATACGGGATGCAACTAGGATTGTGTCACTTGTGTAACCCCAAGTAGGATGCTTGGTTCATCAACAAATACTAGTCAGAGGAAGGGGATTGATGGAAGCAGATCTTCATCTTTCCTGACTCTACAGCCTTTTCTACTGAGATTTGAAATGCCCTCCTACTCTATCTTGAGCCATGTCATTTAGTTTGGCAGATGAGATACAAGTGGAAAACTGGAAAATCACTTCTGCATTTCCACTGTCACTCTTGCATCTCCATCTGCCATGTGAACATGCCTCCCTAGACCTCCTGACAATTAACTGATCCCAAGACATGTACGTAAGCCCAAATGAGGCAGATGGACCTGACATGATACCCAGTGATTCCCACTTCTTGGTCTTTCTGCAATTTCCTCCCTTTGAGTATAGGTAGGACCACTGCTGTATTTCTAATCATGAGAACATGCTAAGGGTGACAGGATGTTGTCATGTGATCACATTAGTTACATAGATCATCTTACTAGAGAAGCTCTTAACCTCCAGCTGGCCTTGAAGAAGGAAACATCCAAGGATGAAATGTGGAGAGGCCCACATAACAGGAAAGAGACTGGGAGGTCTTTGGAACTAAAGGCTTCAATTCTACAGCTGTAAGGATCTGAATTCTGCCAACAACCTGTGTGAGTTTGAAATGGACACTTCCCTAATCAGCACTCCAGAAAAAATCACACTCAGGCAGTTCTGATTGCAGCCTGATAAGACCTGGAAGCCGAGAAGCCAATTAAGCCACACCCAGATTCTTAAACCACCATCAGTGTGAGATAAATATATGTGCATTTTTTCAAGCCACTGACTTTCCATACTTTGTGAGAAACCAATAGATAATTAATACACCAGCCAACACCAGAACCACTCAACTGACCCACAGCTTTGTGAACTAAATGTTTAATGTTGTATGCCACTGAGTTTTGCAGTACAGCCATGTTGCCCCCACTCATCTAAGCTGTAGCCATCCTAAATAAGCCAACCCCTAGATAGGAGAGCAAGTCTGACTGAGGTTGTTGAAGTAGGCTATCTAAGCCAAATATGACCACAGAAAAAACAAGCCAGGCCAAAATCTGCTGAGCCCAGCACAGATCAGCTGACCCCCAAATATATAAGCTAATTTAGATTTGTTTATTGCTGTCAGAAATGGAGACTTTGTGAATGTTATACAGTGTAACTGTAGTGATAGGAAGCTGACAGCGACAGTGAAATTTGTTATTCCTATAGTATTCACAAAAGTCGTGCTTCAGGAAATTTTATTATTTATAATTGTTGTAATATATATTAATTATATGTTGTTATCCATTATTACATTAGTTAATATATTAACTTGACAAAAAGAGCATTAATTACAATCTTCAACAGAATTTCTGACATTTTTGTCAGTCATATCTAAGAAAATGCCACTGTCCTGACTCAGCTTGGATACTGTTTTCTTTATCATACTTAGATTCATTAATCGTGTTTACCGCACATCTATCTCACTAGAATTACCCATTTATTGTATCCAGTTTTGAATACCAATTGCAGAGGCAGAGCAACTGCCTGCAGTTCTCAGATTTGATTCTTTATATGTACACTCATGTGTTCATGCACTCACACACGTAAGCTATAAACTTAATGTCCAGGGATCTTACACTGCTCTTTGTAAAGGCAGTTAATGCTATAATTTAAGGATTTTGCTCTTCCAATATTTTCTGCAAAAGTCTGGCTCCTAGCACTCAGTATCAGGGAATGGCATCAGAGTCTACAGTTATAGACTCTGTTCTGTGGTCTCTGTGGGTCTCTGGTCTTTTTGCTCTCTCAAATGCATGAATTATCCATCCTGCAGCTAATGAGATTTATCATCTCTGATATTAGTGGGTAAAGAAAAACTTCAATGTTGAGTCTGCCCTGAAAAGTAATCTTATGATATGTACCAGTGGCAAACCTAGGACAGTTCCTGCACTAAAATGTTCACTCTTCACTCTGAGGCAGCCACACTGGGTGTTACTTTATATGTTTCCAGTCTTCAGTGTGCCGCTCTTGTCTTGTATTCTTCTCTTCCTTACTGTTTCTTCTTCCACCCCTTAGTGAGCATTTATACCTGCCAGTAGCATGCCTTGTATAATTGGCTCCTTTTGGAAGCCCTCAGTTAAAGACACTCACATTTAAGATCTGCTATTGAGATTCCCACAAAATGAATATTTACCTATTTTAACTGAGACTGTAGACACAAAGAGAAAGCCCAACTGAATTACCAAGCTTTGTAAATGAAGATTTCCAGTCACAGAGCTTGTACAGTGTAGTACAAGCTTTCACATATAGATTCTCTTTTCAAAAGCCCTCATTCTCTTCAAAGTCCACTCAAAAGCAAGAATACCACTTCTATCAGAAGATCAAGTACCTGGAAGATACTCAAGAAATAAATTCTCATTCCATTCATGTAGGTGATCCTTCTAACTGCTGCAGACGACAAGCACAATGGCTTCAGTATGGGAGATGGAAAACAGCATCAAAGAAGGTACAGGTCTTACTTAGGTCATGGACCAAAGGAATATTTAACTCAAGCACCTGTGTCTCAGGGCTTTGCATATGGCAGTGCCAGTTATAATGATGAAAACCAAACCATGTGCAGCAGCACTGAAGAAAATGCCAAGACATTGGCCTCAGATGCCTGCAGTAGCTTACCGAAGCTAGTGAGCAGTGCTCAGCACTCCAGCTGGGAAGTCTGTCTCACTGACCCCTTGCACCGTGGAATTCCTCTGATTTCTATGTCTGACTTTCTCAGTTGTGTGACCCAGGGTGTGATCACCCTGGATGGGTGGTCTATTCATATTCTTGAGAGTTTTTTGTCCTCCTATGGGAAACCATCAATCTTTGGCTAAGAGACATTTCTCATCAGTGGACACTTTAGACAGATACTGAGCAGACACATAGACTAGAACTCAACAAGACAGCATCACTTATCACGCAGGAGAGAAAGAATTAGTTTTTCTTGGGAAATGACTGTCCCACTTTTAAATCTGAAGACACTATAGACCAGAAACCTAGACAAAAATCCCCAATAAGCTCGGCAAACGTAAAGACTCTGAAAGCACAAATTCTTCTTCTATGATTGGAATAGTTTCCTTCTTCTGCTCAGTACCATGCCCGTCATTTCCCTCTTTACCAATCATTCTCAGCTCCATTTCTTGATGTGCTCAGCCAGCCTTATCCATTCAGATTTCAAATCTGAAGAATCAACAACCTGTGAATAGAAAATATTTGTTTAAATTGTGTTTATTCTAAACATGTACAGACTTTTTTCTTGTCACTGTTCCTTAAACAATATAGTGTAACAACCATGCACACAGCATTTACATTGTACTAATTATTTATAACTAACACAAAGATAATCTAAAGAATGGGGGTTATTATGAAGGTTGGATGAAAATACAACACCATTTTATATTAGAGACTTGAGTGTTCACAGACTTTGGTATCCCTAGGGAATGCTGGAACCATTAGAGGAATGATGATGTTCTGGAAATGAGCCCTGCCACTTCCGTGTCCATCTGCCATGTCCTCCTATCCTTCTCTGTCATGGGTGTTGCAGACAGCAACTGTAGAGCTTTGGTCCCTGCCAGGGAGGCTATTAATACTGCTGCAGCTTTTGTTTGGCGGCCTCAGCTCCAAGCCTTGGGAGTACACTTCTTCCTGTGCCTCCAGCCTCATGGATGATAATAGAATCATGTTTCAGCTGATCTTGACATTTCTGCACCTCCTTCTATTTGGTATCTCAGATTTTCCATCAACTTTGTGTCCAGGATACTGTTTTCAGTTCTTCTGGTTTCAGATTAAATCAGCTTTCATTCTCATGTGACACCTGGAGAGGCTTCATGCCATCAGGAGTGTACATCTGCCTTGGGGTCCCCACGGCAGCATCCCAGGAGAGATGGTAGAGCCCCCATCTTGACATCTATCCACTGCTGCTCACCAGTTGTCCCTGATGATCTGGTTAGCCAGGTGGTATCCTGTCCTCTCAACACCACATATCTCTCTCTCTCTCTCTCTCTCTCTCTCTCTCTCTCTCTCTCTCTCTCTCTTTCACTTTCTCTTTCTCTTTCTTTTTTTCTCTTTCTCTTTCTCTTTCTCTTTTTCTTTTTCTTTTTCTCTCTCTCTCTTTCTCTCTCTCTCTTGCTCTCTCTCTTTCACTTTCTCTTTCTCTTTCTTTTTCTCTTTCTCTTTCTCTCTCTCTCTCGCTCTCGCTCTCGCTCTCTCGCTCTCGCTCTCACTCTCGCTCTCTCTCTCTTTCTAATCTGTCTAGCTCTACCTCTAGCTTCAGTTCTATCTTCTAAAATCAGAGGCAAAACACATCACTAGGGTTTTGGTCTGCCTTCCACTTTCTAATTCTCTGCCTCATATCCCCAGGGTCTATTGTCTGCTGGCAATCAGTCCAACCTTCAGAGTGTGTAAGAGTGGGAGCTGTTACATCCCAGTGGGGGCCTCAGTACCAAATCCAGGATGAGGGGAATTTCAGCAGTGACAAAGGGAAATATGTTTAGTATAAGGGACATCTGTTAAGACATTCCAACTCATATTTTTTGAGGAACTGCCTATTGTAGTAGGCAAATGATATCAGTCTAGCCTGGGTTCCATGGGGACAGAATGGAGACTTTGCACAGAGCATGCTGCATACAGGCACTGTCCTAAATGCTGTGTGTTATCTGATTTAATTCTGACAACATCACTGTGAGATATGCATCAATACTTTTAATAATTGCAATTGATGTCTTAGCAAATAGGGAAATAGAGCACAGGAAGCTTTAAGATTATACATTTGGTGAACAGAGGAGCCTAGATTCAGGATAAGACCAGAAGGGGCCTAGACAATGCCACCTCCCGGAAATGAGTCAAACCAAGGAGAAATAAAGTAAGAGGTAATAAAAGTTATCACATTATTAATAATAGAACATAAAACAGCACTTCTTTTTCTCTCTTTCCTTGTTTTCCTGACGTTTCCTGATTGCTGGCATTTATAGCACACCCTGTGTTTGTGCCAGGAAAGGCCAATCACTCAGTCCTGGGGACACTGCCGAGTGAGCGGCTTTCATGGGGAGACAGCGTAATTAGCGGCAGGGGAGGGATCTGCTCTGTTATCACAGCCTGTGGTGATTTTTTCAGGCCTGATGACTGTGCAAGGCTGGAGACACGCTTCCTCAGGAAGAGGGAGAGTGACAGAAACATTTCCTCTCTCTGGAGACAGGATTCAGCCAAAGTGCAGTCAAGAGGGAGGGCTATTAACTCACAATGTAACCTGTAGCTCGGACAGTTTCAAACTGAGACCCTGAAGGGGTGGTTGGCACATTCACCATTCTGAAGGAGAACAGTAATGTATGGCGGCAGGGCGGAGGGGGGCACAGCATTTAGTTTGTATGAAAATACCAAGGAAGATACCAAAAAAATTTAGTTGTGATGGTGGAAACAAAGAAAGTATACTAGAAAATCCTACTATGTTTTGAGTTTATATTCTTAAAATTGCTAGGTGTGTGTTCTGCGGAGATATATTCATCTAAATGCTCCTTGCAAATTAACCCCAACTCCAACCCAACTGGCCTGAGAAAAGTAAAAAATGTCACCTACTCAATAGCCAATAACTAATTTTAGGAATTCGAGTAATGTCTCCAGAAAATCCTGGATTCATACCCCTTCTGCATGGATTCCTTTTAAAAAACATAAATTCCACCACCACAACCCACGGTGGCAAAGTAGCACACCACAGGTTGAGACCAGTTCACTACCCTCAGCAACACCAGCAAACTGACAGCACTATCCTCCTTCCCTCTCCTCCAGCCCTCCTAGACCTCCAGCTAAACGGCTGGGGTGAGCATGACTGGGCAGATGAGGGTCTCATGTTCATCTCTGGCTCCTGTGATAGCCTTGTGGTATGACAGCAGAGTCAGCTCTACCCAATCACAAGACCTGACTGGAGAAGAACAGGTCTTTAAGGAACATGTGAAAGTTTTTACCTGAAGAAGGGAGAAGAAATACTGAGAGAGAAAAAAAAAACAAAAACAAACAAACAAAAACAGTAAATACTCACCAGATGGACAAAGCTAGAAACAAAACATTTTTTAAATGGATTAAGAAGAGGCTAGAGTAGGAGATTTGGTAAGGGCAGTGGAGTGGAGTAAGGCAGGGATGGAAACAAAAAAAGCATTAACACATTTTGTTCATTCATTCATTCATTCCCTCATTCATATGGCAGTCAGTCATTTATTTAAGTCTCTAGCTAGACTTGACTTTTATGCATCAAAATGCTTTACCCTTTCAGAAAACCAGTTTTAGGGGATGCCTCCCACCCAAAGTTAACAAGTACTACCAGTTAAGATTCTAAGTTAGAACTGAGTAATAAATATTATAAAGTGTCCGACTACAAGAGTAAATGTTTTAAGTCCCAATCAAATAATTTTCTCAATCCTTCTATACTGTCTTCTCATATTGAGACATAACAGTAATATCCAGAAGTACTCTTTTTGCCAGAACTATCCCCAGAATCAAGTTGAATTGTCTACCAAGACCAAAAAACTATCAATCTTTAAATCACTTAAACCCTTTTATTCAGGAGCTATTGAAAGATCTAAATCATCTCAGTGTTTTCAATTTTTCAGCAAGAGAAACATATTTCAAATATGTTTTCTTCATTGAGTCAAATAGATAGCAAAAGAAAAGGGAAATACACATCCTCCAGTCTATATTTTTTTGCTTTTTGTTTTTCACAGTATCGCTTGTGTCTCCAAAGCCCAAGCAGTGGAGAGCAGGAGTGTGTCTGTTTGTTTTGGCACTGCTAGAGTTGTTGTATGAGCCACTTTTGCTTGTGAGTTCAAGGAACAATAAATATTAATAATGAGAAAGGGCAGATTGATGGCATGACTCCGTGGAAGCTGGAAGGTTGTGTGGGGGTTGACCCTTAACACTCGCGTTTCACATCAGTTCTAGCACGGGAGGTAGATTAGTCTAGGATGGAGGAGCCTCTGCTTTCCTGCTTTAAATACAAGATGTTGAAATGTCTCAGAAGAGAAAGCACGGTTTTCCCTTATTTTTTTTGCTGGCCAGAGAGTGGGGGTGGCAATGCAGCACACTGAGGGTGTAGGTAGCACCAGCAAGTCCTTAAACCACTGCTGTCACATAATTTTGCAACCAGAATCAGTTGTAAGAAATTATATTCCTCCCACACATTATCCTTCTGATTCACAGGCAGCTAATTTTATCAATGATATGGTATTTGAAATGACTTTGTTCTGATTTTTTTAAACATCCATTTGAACAGTTCCTTTCCCTTCACAATATCTATTGTACCTTTCAGATTTTATTTACTCTTTCAGGTTCTTACACTAGGGAGACAATACAATGTTTATGCTTTGAATTATCTACTATATCGACCCTTCCAATAAGATTTCTGCTTTTAAATTCTACTGGAAAAACTTT
This sequence comes from Chinchilla lanigera, assembly GCF_000276665.1. Lineage (NCBI taxonomy): Eukaryota > Metazoa > Chordata > Mammalia > Rodentia > Chinchillidae > Chinchilla > Chinchilla lanigera. The sequence continues at coordinate 20,803,723 of NW_004955415.1, read as the reverse complement.
TCTGCATTTCTTTAAGATTATATTTAGCTATTTACTCTGGCACAAAATATAAAGTACAGATGCAAGTATATATAAGAACTTAAAGTAATTTGTTCAATCATTCATTCATGTATATTAATTCTTCCATGTATATTGAGTACATATATTAAATTGTTCTAAATGATGATAAAGCAGTGAACAAGACTTAGAAAGAAAGACTCTGAAGTTCATTTATTGCTCTTGTGGGCTGCAATCATGTCACAATCTTATGCAATTCCCAGTGCGAATCCCACTCGTCCATAATAAAGCATCGGGCTTAATAAAGATTTTCCCAAAACCCTTTGGTCTGCCATGATGCCCTACCACTCCCTGTAACAGGTTTCTCTGAGGCCATTCTCTGAGAAGTACTGAACGTTTCCCTATATGAGTGTCACTGGTAGGGTTTGGGGGCTACTTCAAATGTGGTAGAGGTGATTAGTGTATCTTCACTTTGTAAGTGGTAGGGTTAGATGTTTAACTTGAAAAAGACAGAAATTCAGAAGACTGCATGCATTTCTGTACTGGCTAATGAAGGCTGAGTTACTCATCCTTTTGGAAATACATTTTACAAATTTACTGGGTGTCCAGCTCATAGTAGGATTCAAAGAACTTTGACTTGGGCATTTTTTCCTGGTAGAAATTGCATAAGAAAGAAAGTTTTCTACCAATGGCCCTTAATATACTCCTTGTGTTTGTTCTACATTTGTACCCTAGAAATGCCTCTGACCCTTCACTTCTTCCAGATTATTCCATGCTGGTTTGGGGTTGCAGAGTGATTACAGATGCTTTCCTGAGGATGTGGATATTCTGCTCAGGCAGAGGAATAATTTGGTTTAGTAATTCATTAGAGTAAAATACAAAATTCTTAGGCAGAGAGTCTTTAAAGGGAGGAGGGCTGTTAGGGGAAATGGAAAGGGTGCTCCAAAGACAACAGGAGTTGAACAGCCAGGAAGCCTTCTTCCTGTGAATTTGGTTGAGGTTACACCCCACAGATGTCCCCTACACCTATGCGGTCAGCACAAAACATGAGTTATTTACCACTGAGCCAAGCTGTGGGCTTCACATGCCATGCGATGAACTCCAAGAACCAAAACTGCAACAGAAACTGTTGTGTTTCAGAAAAGCTGTTTCCCTCCTAGCTGCTCTTACAGTGACAGCAGCTGAATTCTATGCCATGTAGCACAAGCAGAAACACTGTATATGTTTCCTGTCTGGTCACAAGAATCTCTCAAGGAATGCTCCCACTTCCTTCTTTGCTGCCATGCAAATGTAGAGAATCCTGCCAAGCACTAAGAGTCCGTCCACAGGAAAGGAGAAGCCCCAGTGTTACAGGAACCTAAGTGCCTGAGTGGTCATGTGAGATGCATCCTCCTGGGTCAGAAACAGCTACAATGCACTTTCCATAACTCTCACTGTGTTAAGTTGCAAAGCCCAGGATGTTGGGGGCGTTTATTATATAGCAAGCTAATGCTACTCAATCTGACAAGCTCCCTACCAAAAATACTTTTAAATAGAAATATTCTCTACACAGATATTTGCAAGTAGCAGTAAATAAAACACAGGCTATGGACTTGCCAGCTAAGATATTTCAAAGTGCTTTAAGAATTGATGAGCAAAATTATAAGGTGTTAAACAAAAATTAATGCCTGCTCCAATTATGCTGAGCATCCAAGTATAAAGCACTTCTTAAATTACAAGGATGTGATATAGCCCCTTAGAATTGGCCTTTATTTTGAGATGGGGGGCTCATTATGCCATTGAGGTTGGCCTTGATCTCACTATATAGCCCAAGCTGATCTTGAAAACAAGGAGATCCTCCTACTTTAGCCTCCTGAGTGCTGGGATTACAAGCATGCACCTCCATGTTTGATTTACAGTTGTCTTAATAATTATTTTGAGGTTATAGTTTCTCCCAAATTAACCATGACATCAACAATCACCTACATATTAAAGTCTAGCATTAGAACTTCATAAAATAGAATTCATGGGTTCATAGCCAAGCAGAGGAATTTACCAGCTCTAGTTTATGTCCCTGAAAAACTCACTGTTACCATTAAGAAATGAGATGGACAACTGAGTAGAACACCATTTGCCAAACATAATAATAAAGTTCCCAGTCAGGCGTGAGCAGTGGATGCTAAAGCTGGGGTGTGAAAATTCATTGAAAGAACATATATCTGACAAAATCGTCACTGACAAAATCCATAAACATAATTTCTGCAGGTAAAAATACACCAGCATATGCTACAAATATTAGGAAATTTTGAGGAGAAACTATATCAATATTTTTGCAAGTATTTGAAATTATCTCTCCTAAGATACTGATCAGTCATGGGCTGGGGGGAGTAATTTTACAATGGAGAAATTCGGCAGACACTATTTAACCAAATGAGCAAGATTAACATCACCAGAAAGGAAACAAATCAACATAACATGCACTTCAAAGCACAATGTCGCTTCTGTGGCTCTGTGAGGCTATACCACAAATTCAGGACCTCAGTCTAATCTAGAGAATAGAGCAGATAACCACTAAATGAACGAAAGTCTAAAAACAAATAACCAGAACTCACTATAGGTGTCACGGTCATGAAAAAGAAGAAAAGATGGAGTAAGGAACAATCATAGACTGGAGACCAAGGTTGCAGAACAAATAAAGACAGCATGGGATTGGATCCTAGAATAGAAAAAGATCATGGAGGAAGGAGATGGCATTCCATTAAGATCTTAGTCCAGTTGAGAATATTGCTGTAATGTTAATTTCCTGATTTTGATAATTACCTCTTTCAGTAAGTTGCTAACAGAAAGGGAAATTAGATACAGGGTATACTGGAACTTTGTATGAGTTTTGCAATTTTTTTGAAAGTCTAAAATTATGTTTATAAAACAGAGGAAAAGATATTTGTGTGGTCTCAAATATCTCCTTAAAAGACACTCGTATAACAAAGAGAAAAACAGTATGTTAAGAGTGAAGAACTCTGGTAGACACCACCTTAAGTAGGACTAAAATCAGCAGCAGCAGCAGGCCAAGTGGAAATCAAATGTGTCCTGATACGACTCACTGAGAAGTATTTAACATCAGTCACATCTGTGATATTCTTGCCCTCAAAACTGCATAAGTTGAATTCAACTATAAGGAAGCCCAGACAAATCCAAATGGAATGGCATTTTATAAAATAACTAGTTTGCACTCTTTAAAAATGTCAAGGAGTAGGACCCATATCTTTCACCATACACTAAACCCAATTCAAAATGGATCAAATATCTAAATATTAAAACACAAATATTAAATCTGTTGCAAGACAGAACAGGTTAAACTCTTGAAGACACTGGTATAAGCAGAGACTCTATGAATAAAACACCAATTGCATAGGAACTATCACAAAGAATCAACAACAGGGATCTCATCTCATTAAAAAGCTTTTGCACAGCAAGAGAAGGCATCAACAGAGTGAAGAGACAACCCACAATGTGGAAAAAAAGGTTTGCCAGCTGCTCCTCGACAAAGGATTACTATCAAGAATATATAAACAACTCAAAAAAAAGTTAGACCTCCCAAATTTAAAGACCCTATCCAAAAATGGGCATGTGAAATGAATAGACACTTCTCAGATGAAGACATACAAACAGCAAATAGATACATGAAAAAGTGTTCAACATCACTGGTCATTTGAGAGATGCAAATTAGAACAACACTGAGGTTCCTTCTCACCCTCAAAAGAATGGCTGTCATCAAGAAATCAACCAATAACAAATGCTGGAGGGGCTGTGGGGGAAAAGGAACCCTTCTCCACTGTTGGTGGGAGTGTAGACTGATGCAACCACTGTGGAAATCAGTATGGAGATTCCTCAAAAAAAATTATGATTAGAGGTCCCACTTGACCCAGCTATCCCCCTTCTGGGTATGTTCACAGAAAAATTAAAAACATGATACCACAGGAATACAGGTGCCTCCATGTTTATAACAGGAAATTTGTAATAGCCAGATCTTGGAAACAACACAAATGTCCATCAACCAAGGAATGGATAAAAAAGGGTGTGGTCTTTTTATACAATGGAGTACTACTTAGCCATAAAGAAGAATAAATTTGAGACTTTTTTGAATAAATGGATGCAACTCAAGACCATACTTATAAGTGAAATAAACCAGACACATATGTGTAAACATCATATTGTCTCCCTAGTGTAAGAACCTGAAAGAGTAAATAAGATCCAAAATATACAATAGATATTGTAAAATGGGAAAAAACTTCAAAAGGAAAGAGAAACTGGGATGGGGGAATGGAGAAAAGAAGGAAAAGAAAGAAATTTATATATATATATATGATAGTTATATCTTATATATATATATAAGATAGTTAAGATAGTTATACTACTAGCTTCTCCTAGTTCATTGAAAAGAAAGTTTTGTGCCAATATTGTTTGGACAATTAAATGCTGATATGTTATACTCTAAGAAAATAATTTAAAGATTATGATGCACAATGTATTAACCATTGTTATCCACCTATTATCTTGTTTTGAAATTTTTTTCTCTTTAAAATAAAAGAAAAAGCATATTGTATACAACAAGAAAAACAGAGGAATTACTCCAGATTGACAGAGAAAGAGGAACAGCAATTAAATGTAGCAAATGACCTTTAGAACCTGGGTCAGAGTTCTCCTTCTTCTGATGTAAAAGAAATAAGTAGGGCAATTGATGATACTGGATTAAAGCCTGTAGAATGAGTAAGAAAACTTCATCACTACTAGTATCCTGCTTTCAATGATTGTAATATGATTATATAAGAAAAAATTATTTGGTCCTGTGAAACATTTATGAGTAAAAGAGCTATAAACTTTCAAACTGATCAGAAATATTATTTACAAAAAATTTATATTTAAAGAAAGAACGATACAGTTAAGTGAAGGACACATAGGATATTTGTCTTGTTTGAAAACTATTCTATAAGTCTGATATTATTTCAGAATAAAAAGTTTTACAATAAGAAAGAAATCAGTTTTGCTAGGCTTCCTACCTTCCCTGAAGAACGTAAGGATTTAGCTGGCTATTTTAAAAATAGTTATATAAACATCAGCTATTCAGTGTAACAGAGGCTACTTGTTATTTATTGAGGATCTACTGATGAACACTGTTACAGTCAGATGGAAGGGAGGATATGGGACAGTGGTGAGTTGTCAAATAAAGCTTCATCCAAAAAGAAAGACCCATCTGCACAATAGAGGATCAAGACTACGATAAGGCATGGAGTGCCCAGATGAAGCAGCTCCATCTATAGTAAAAAAAAACTGCTGGTAAGTTCTCTGGACAAAGAGGAGATCAGGTAGGCTGGATCCAGCCTGTGCCTGCAGAAGATATTGAAAATAATATAGAGCATATCTAATGCAAGGTGATGTTACCAGGGTCATTAAGTGAGCTTGGGAATTATCTTGGCTCTTGGATTTCTTCATCTATAGAAAATAGGGAATCAGTGAAAGCTTTCTTGAGTAGGTCTGAAATACAGTAAGTATTCTATAGCTAATAAATCTGTCTACAATTGGATTACAGTGGAGAAGAGTTGGAAAGTAAAAAGGCTGCAAACATACTTTCTCTGTCACTAGTTGGTAATGGGGATGGTAGATTCCCAGAAATGAGAAGGTACATGGGGTACAAACTAACCTATGGAACTGAGTGACCAACTGATTTGGTCACTTTCTATCATCAACATACAAAATTAGGAGTGTTTGATCACCTTTATCTTCATAGTGTTCTCAATTATTTCTCTAGCAGTGGCAAAGATGGGAATGGAGCATAAACATGTAATCACTTGAAATCCACCTGCAAATATATTTAAACTATTAAAATAAATGCAGGTATTTAATGCCCTTAGGAAACAATTAAAGACCTTAACAGACCCAACGAGTCTTAACAGAAGGAGGGATGAACAAAAGAAAATCAACCATCTGTCCAACCTGGTAATTGACATTACTCACCGATAGCTGAGGGTGGTGCTTGATATGCAGAACTACAAAGAACCAAAGCATTGGACAAAGACTGCTCGTGGTTGAAAACAGCCCAGGGAAAGGGGCTGAGGTCCTCCCCTAGAGAGGGGGCAGTGGAAATGGGAAGGAAGGCATGGCATAGCTGTACGTTTGAGGATAAAGCACAAAATCTGAACATTGGCCCTATTCAGTTTCTAACCAAAACTATGAAGAGTGTGTTTTGTGAGGAAGAAGGTATACACAGAAAAACCAACGCTAAGAACTGTCTAGCGCTGTCTTGCTGAGGACAGAGAAACACGGCCTAAAAGGCCACAGGGAAATTCCCAGGGGTTATGCATAGAAGCCAGGAGGAGTTCAGAATTTCAAAAAGAACCCTATGAAATGTGATCACCTCCAGAGTAGCAGATATGTGTCCACTACCTGGAAGACAATGAGGAGGAAATAGATAATAAAAGATGTTTAAAAGTTCTGTGCACTGCTACCTTCAAACCGGTCCAGCCTATGCCTGCCTTCTCCTCAGTTACCTTTTTAAAGCCTTTTGGAAGTATTTAAATGTACATAATATTTTAGGGTTAGATTGAACTGTTCTTCACTTTAATCTAATCTTAAATGTGCAAAGTTAGGAAATACATATTACATACATTTTTCTCTGAGGACACATAATTTCATCTAAGACTTCTGAGTGCCTTATGTTTCTTCTAGTTTTCAGAAGAATATCTCTTTTTGGCTCTGGCCAATTTCTTATCAGTGTGAGATGTGATGAATCTGAGTTTATTGATCACATTTTTTTCACATTGCAAAGCAACATTTTGTCTTTATCTAAACAAACAATGTCTGGATTTTTGTGCTACGGGTCAAGGCATTGACTCTCAGTGTACAAGTTGACTTACTGAAGACTAGATTTGTCCCCAAAGCCAGAAATATTTTTCCAGTCACAATCATCCTTTCTCTAGGACAATAATCTATAGGCATGTTTTGCTGGACCCATACAGTATTCTCCTTTAACACCTAAATACATTTCAACATTTAAAAATTTAAGAAATTTTATTAGAGAAGTGGAAGCTGTGTAAAGTCTATACTCTCACCAGCTTTCCATTTTAGTGCAGTCCCTGCCATTCCTTGCTGTCTTGCTTCACCATGTCCACTTGTTTTGTAATATGTCTACACTTTGCTAAAGAAGATGGGGAAAATTATCACTCTTAGATGTCTGGGAAACAATAAAAATTGATGGAATTTCCTTTGGAGCACAAAACAAGATTACATCTTCCCATGTTTCCTTTTTTCCTCAAGAGTCATAGAAAGGACTGTCTCCTTTCACTCCTTTAGCATCTTGAATGAATTGTAACAGGACAGCAAAAACTTCCCAGGAATTATTTTAAACCATTGTGCTTAGATAACTTCTTAGATTTTCATACCACCACTACCTTCCTCCCCCAACTAAAAGAATAAATAAAACACAACACACTGGCTTATATCTAAACTCTTAATTTAGGAGACTTTATTAAATTAAAATGTAAAACATTTGTGCCACAAATAATGATATTCTCTTTTAAAATATTTATTTTTTATCACCCAATCCTACTGATACTTTTCAAAATTATCTAATTATACTGACTATGTTGCAACTGCTACACAAGCTTCTAGTTATTCTCCTGCATTTTGTCATTATTTTGGAAATCTTGAAATCAGCCTTCGTCTGTGAAATGTGCAGTTTTATATGTAAAAGGCCACCAAGGGATACTGTAAGACATTCATCTCTAGAAACACATCCCAAATCACAGCAGCAAGAAAGGAAACGCCCCACAGGCATCACAAAAAAAAAAAACCAGAAGGGACTCTGGTGCTGCATTTACCTTTAAATGTCTACAAAACCATGAGAAAAATTACTGTGTGGTTCCTTATGCTCTGAGCTCTCAAAACCAACAAACTGAAATGGTTTGTGCCTTTCAAGTCTTTTGCTCATGTTAGCTTGCTAATAAACATTGCCGTTCTATATGGAATTAAGGGACATTAACTTTTTAAAAAATATCCTCTAGTGTCTTGTTACTCAAAGTGGGCCCAGAAGCATAGTGTCATGGAGGAGCTTAACAGAAATTCAGATTCTCAGGCCTTTCAGATTCCCAGAACAGAATTTCAAGTTGACAAGACTCCCATTAAAGTGCTGCTCTAAGATACAGATTCTCTTAGAGCCCTTCTGTGTTTGAATAAGACCCATACATATACTTCAAAGTCCCAAAGAGAAGACATGGGTCAGCCCCACTTCACTCATGTCCTTTACAAAGGATAGTGTCTTTGTCACATTCACACATCTCATGGTTGGCAGAACTTGAGCAAGAAAATGTCAGGTTTCCTGATTCCCTTTTTCATGCTCTTAATACTTCTGATTCTCTTTCATCCTCAAGGAAATCTTAGAAGTAGAAATCTGGAACTAGTGGCTTAAGAATCAAAATATCTCCTCTGTTTGCAAGCTCCCTTGTTCAGTGGTGGGTGTGTGTCAGGAATTCTTACAGTCAGAGCCAGGCCAGCCTGGGGTTTCCCTGCTGACTCTTCTAGGTGGAATGTATTCGCTAACAAGTCAACACTGGTGTCAGGCAGGTAAGGGCCCACATCCGGTAGATCAAGGACTCACATTCATTCATTAATTTGTTCCCTTTGTGCCAGGCTCAAATCTCAGGATGAAGTCTTGGCTCCACCCATGAAGTCCTTTCTTTACAAGGTCACATAACTAACCAGCCAGGCCCAGCCCAGTGTGAGTTCTATGACAGACCCTGATGAGCATTGATTCTGATATAAAGCCCCGTTATTTGTTATTCACAGACAGAGTATGTAAGGTGCTGGCTGGGCAGGCTCTTTCTTCGCTAAGATCCTTATTATGGTTTGCGTCCATATGCTCCCCTCTCCCAGTGCCTCATGCAGTCCCAGAGTTTTTGCAGAGATGGCTGAACCTATAGTGTATGATTCGTAATGTAATGTTGGGAGTAAAGGTGCTAGGATTAAGAATGAGTGATTGTTGGATCAGTCCACAGATTGGATTGGCACTGCCCTGTATCCTCATTGGATACAATATAAGGGACAGAAAGAGGCATGTCTCATGCTCTCTTGTTGCATTTGCTGTTCTTCTGCCATGAACAGTTACCTCTCTGCCATCTACCCAGCCTTGGAGCCAGTGGGTTATGGACTGAAACCTCTACAAATGGTGAGCTAAATAAATCTCCACCACTTTCAGTTTGGGTGTCAAGTATTTTGTCTCAGCGATGAGAAAAGTAACTAACATAATCCTCTTGAGGTACAAGGGAATAGAAGGAGAGAAACATGATCAAACCCAAAATGGTGCACAAAGAGTCTCCAGTCCTTCTTGGAGTTTTCACCTCTAGCAGGGTACTGAGCTTGCTAAGTCCTAAAGAACAAAGTACAGGGGCTGAAGATTTAGCTCAGCGGCACAGAGCCTGCCTGGAAAGTGCAAGGTAGTGAGTTCGGTTCCTGGTACAGGAGAAAAACCAAAACCAAAAAAAAAAAAAAAGAACAAAGTACATTCAAATGAAAAATTCTATAACCATTCATTTATTATGCCATAAGATAAAATTCCATTCACCTTTCAAGAAACCTAAAAATAAATCAGAGTTTATGAGCATAAGATGACTTTAGGAACAATATAGGACAATGGTTTGTGTCCTATATTGTCAAGGTTGTATCAGGTTTCTTTAAGCCAACCTGAATTTGTTGGCTGAAAACAACCACAATTTATTTAGCTCATTATTCCGTAGAACAACTGGGCAGTTCTGGTGTGGGCCAGCTGGAATGACATTGCTATACTCTCAAGGCCCTGTGCCTGTAGTCAGTTGGGACTGGTTGCTCTAGGATGGGTTCATTTACATGTCTGGTCATTGGGCCAGCTCTCTAATCCTCCAGCAGAAAAGCCTAGTTCCCTTCACAGGCTGGTCTCAAGGTCTAAAAGCAATAAGAAAAGCCCACTTCCAATATTCATGACATTTTGAGTCTTTTACATCATACTTGCTGTCATCTCTTAACTTTAAAAAGTCATTCAGCTTATTAGATACAGTGGCAATTCTGTAAGACTATTAGTCCTGCCCAATGACCTTCCCCACTTCCTTGTTCTAGGATGTGTGAGTGGTTATAATTTACATCTAAAATATTCCCCCAAAGTCACATTTGTTAAGAACTGGGCTTTCAGAAGATGATTGGAACACGAAGATGCTATATTCATCAATGATTAATCCATAGCTGAATGCGTTGTTAGGAGGTAGAGACTACTTGGAGGAAATGGGTCACTAGGGGCATGCTTTTGGAAAGTATATCTCTTGCTCTGGCTTTTCCTTTCTCTGCTACCTGGCTGCTATGGATAGAGCAGCTTTCCTCTCCCATGCTTTTTGGTGTGCTATTTCTAATTAGAGCCAGCTGACCATGGACTGAACTCTCTGAAACTGTGAGTCAAAGTAAACCTCTATTCCTTAAACTGTAAGTGTCAGGCATTTTATCCCAGCAGTGAGGTAGCTGATTAAGACAAGTGCAGGGAGCATACAGTATTGTTGGCAAAGCAGTTACAACCACATGATGGTGGAGGGGGTATTCAGGATTAAGGCAGCACCTAAAGGTCTTTGATCCTTAAAGAAATGAATATGTGGTCCAATAGAACTCCTGAATCAATGCCCTGACCATGAGTAGAATTAACAACAGAACACAAAGCAAAATAGAAAGCTTAAGCTAATTTTTAAGTAGTAAAATATTTAAATAACTTAAGTAAATTAAAAAATCCACAATGGAGGAAGTAAAGTTAGGATGTTACAGTGACCGCATTGGAAAAAGTATTTTACTTTATCAAGTTCTGTAGTTTCTGTCACCTGCTTTTCAGGCATGCTTGTGATAGAGAACATTTTAATAAAAAGAAGTTTTTAATATTTTTCTACACTATTACTCTAATGTCTCTTCCATTTCTTTTTACCTGATTACTAATGAAAACTTCTCTAGAAATAAAAATTAGTTACAAATAATGGAAAACTTGGAGAATATTTTCTTTTCCTGAATTTGTTTTCAGACCTAAAGTAAAATACAACTTTTGTATACATTTGACTTCTTAGCATTTAAAAAAAAATCACAATTTGTTCATGTATTGCATGCACAAATGAAATGGAAGGAGGCGACCATAGTTATTTCTACTATAAAATACAAGTTATGTATTTTATCAATTTTATTTATCCACAGCACGTAGTTGGGAAACTCTATAGCTAATTTGCCTTGTTCTAGTGCAAAGAGGTACCTGTAGTTGACAAATAGACAGGTGCAAGCATGTAGATAGTTTTTCAAAATCAAGGGACCACTTCATTCTTTGAGCAGTGGAATTTTAAATCATAGCAAACTGGAAACATGGGATTGCATTCATGTAGACTTTGTTCCATCAGCATAGATCATATACAGGCTGATAGGAATCCAGGAGTGAAACTCCTGAACCTTATGCCAGGAGAAGGAAATGGAATGGATCCAAGATGCCTTTGTCTTCAGCCTATCTTACCTTAGGATTTTCCTTCTCTTTCCATCCAATTCTAACAAAGTCAGTGGAGGAGTCTCTTCTGTAAACTGTCTCCATGAGTTCAATGCAAACACTCTCCCATCTTTCCACCACTTAGTCATTATTCTCTCCTCACTCCTGAGCATTAAGGTGAAGCAAAGCTCCTAGGATTAAGTACTAGAATTCACACAACTGTGACCAAATCCTGAGTATGTAGTATGTCTGTGCAGAGTCGTTGTGCATTCCTAAAAGATTCCAGCTCCATCTTGAATCTTTGTAGTACACAAAATTGAACTAAATATATCCTGTGTAAAAAGATGTAATCATTTTTGTAAGCCATATTCATGATTCCCATAAACATGTTATGTAAAAATAATCCTAAGGCTTGAAGCTAAAAAATAGGCATTAGAGCAATACCTCCCCTGGCCTATCCTAATATTTCCATTTGCTTTTGCTTCACAGCACCTCTTCCATAAATAATGTACACTGAATCCTTGTCTCAGGGTCTTCATCTAGGGAACCCAACACAAGAAAATATTTTATCACTCATCATGAAACTTTCAGCAACTAAGACCCTAAAGTGGATGCTGCTCTTGGTCTACCTCCAACTTGTAGCTTCCAGAGTCACTTAGTCCGGAGGTTTTAAAAGAATTTAAAATTGATGATATGTATGATCAGTGAGATCTCCTCTTCTCTATCGATGTCAGACATACATGGCATTTATGCTATATATACAACAAATTTTCAGTTAGTTCCTTTTGGTTGAGCTGCCTGAAAGTCTCCTGTAAAAACCAGACCCTTTTTGACCTCTTTTAACAATGTATAGATTGAATTACCTGATATTGGCCTCAAAAAATTCTTTTAAAATGATGTTTTGAAGACTGAATTTTTCTCTTGAACTTAAAACCCATAGCCAACTGTCACAGGTCTGGCTGGTCATGGAAGATGTCCCCATACCAAGACTTTTTAGAAACTATCTCTGTAGGGTATAAAATGTCAACGATTTGCTTATCATTTTTCCCTGTTACACTTTCAAAGAAACTTGACACTCTTCTTCTCTCTCACACCATTTATTTTCCTCCTTTGTATAGAAATATGTCCCTCTTAGAAAGACTGCAAGTAGAAAGACTTTATGAAATGCCTAGGGCCAGGGATATAGCTCAAAGTCTCAAGTGCCTGCCTGGCAAGCACTAGGAGCTGAGTTTGATTCCTGGTACAAAAAAATAAATAAATAAAATGAAATGCCTCATACTGCCTTAGGCAATATAACTGCAGCTAAATGTACATGCAGAAGGTCTGTCTCTTAGAATACAGTAAATGTACCCAGTCACTGTGGCTCAATGCCACGATACATAACCTCTTTCTTTTCATCAGATGCAGAAATCAACAAATTAGACATTATTGATATGGGCTCATTTTTACAGTATCAATCATACTTATCAAGGGGAATGTTCACTGAACAATTTGTATGTGCCAGGAACACTAATTGTTCTACATGTATTACCTCCTACTAACAGCACACCTACCTTATGAAGCAGCAACTACTTTTACTCCCTTTTTACTGATGAGAAAACTTTATCTCCCAGAATTCTACTTGGAAATCCTATTCCACGCTAATCTTTCTTCTTTCCTACAGTGTAATTTTTGTTGGAAAATATCCCTTTGAAAATTCTCATTAGCAGTATGCTGCATTATTTTGGCAGTCAGGTTGTGCTTTTCAATATATTATAGTGCTAACCTTTTAGTAAAGGTTAATTATGCTGCCAGGCAACATACCTTTTGCATGTATGATCTTTAAATGTGAGAGCAACCATGTCAATATCTTTGTCCCTTTTATGAAGCTAAGGAAACAGAGGCCTAAAGAGGGTGCATAATGACAACTATTAGATAAAGAGCTGCTCATGATATTTGCAGGGCAGAGTAATAAGACAAATGAGGCTCACCTCCTCTTTGTACACCACCACCAGAAGCACAAGGGCCATACATGCAACATGTAGTCATCTATCTGCCCATGCTCCTTCCACATCCAGCACTCTCCAAACCGGTTCCCATTGGCCACTGCTTAGGTGTCAAAGTGAAGTGCATATTCCAGCAGTGCTCTGGGGAAGAAGAAACTGGAAGCAAAAGGCCCTGTAGGTCCTACAAAGGATGTTAGGTGGTTTTTGCAGTAGATTCTACCCTAGAAGTGTAATCTAAAAGGGAGACTGTGGATACCAGGTGGGTAGATCTTCCAGCGCTCTAGACTTCATGATTCATGGGAAGAGAAACAACACAGGGTTCCTTGCAGAAGGCCCTGTTGCCTGTATCTGAGAATGGAGCTTGCTCTATCCTCGAGGCATTAGGGAGCCACGGCTTGACTGCAGGACCCTAGAAGCCCTGGCACTCACCTTCACCATTCTGCTCCAGTATTATCTACTATTTCTCATGCTTCAAATGAAAATATCTGTCTTCCTTACAGTGTGCCATGGTCAAATAATGCTGGCCTTTTAACAGCGGTAGAGGGTACGAAAGGGTAGATGATCAGTTGGCAACAGTTGGCAGAATTCTTGCCATACTTAGAATGTTTCACCCAAGAGTTCAAGGCTCCAGCAAATGATTAACAAGAATACACAAGTCTATCCATCTGAAGACAAAGACAGAAAGCATGAAGCAGAGATTCAAGGCCTTTACCTTAAGATAAATTAAGAGGGTAGAAGTAGCTAGAGAAAGCACCCACTGTGGTACTTGGAACATATTAAGTGCTCAGCAAATACCACACAAAGAAAGAAAATGATGCAGCATGAAATTGTGCAAAGAATTAAATATTTGATTCATCTTTCTTGGACCAGAATTTGTCTTTTCATAAAATGACTTGATTTGTTTTATCAGTACAAACAATGTGAACCTCCTTACTCTCTGAGCAAAAGAACTATGACTCAAGAGAGCCTTGAGTTTTGACTAATGCCCTAGGAAGTCTGAAATGCAAATCCTCTACCTCAAAATTATTCTCAGCCATTTTAAGATGAGCTTCCATGGTTAAGACTAGCTCCCATGGTGGGTAACACAATCCCTGACCTGAAATTATACTACAGAGCTACTGTGATAAAATCAGCATGGTACTGGCAAAAAAGCCAGACCTGAGGATCAGTGGTACAGAATAAAAGATGGAGATACAACTCTAAACATACTCAGCCACCTTAGCTTTGACAAAGGAGCCAAACAGGTTCCCTGGAAGAAGATAGCCTCTTTAATAAATGGTGCCAGAAAAACAGGCTTGCCACATGCCAAAGCCTAAAATTAGACCCATGTGCACCACGATACACTAAAGTCAAAATGGATCAAAGATCTAAATATTAAAATAAAAACACTAAGTTTACTGGAAAATAGGCAGAAATCTTGAAGACAAAGTTGTAGGCAGAGACTTCAAGAGCAAAACCCAGACAGCATAGGAAATATTACAAAGAATCAACAAATGATATATCACCTTATTAAAAAGCTTTTGCACAATAAAAGAAATTACCAGCAGAGTGAACAGAGTGACATACAACATAGCCAGTTGTTCTTCACATAAAGGACTTATATCTAGACCATATAAAGAATTGGAAAAAATCAGGCCCTCAAAATCCAAAAGCCCAATAGAAAAATGGGCATCTGAGATGAATACACACTTCTCTGATGAAGAAATACAAATGGCAAATAACTACATGAAAAAAGTTCAACATCTTTGGTAATTCATGAGATGCAAATTAAGGCAACACTGAGATTCCCTCTCATCCTGGAAAAAATGGCTACAATCAAGAAATTAACCAATAACATGCTGGAGGGGCTAGGGGGAGAAAGGAACCATTCTGTCCTGCTGGTGGGAATGCAGAGTGGTGCAACCTCTGTGGAAATCAGTATAGAGATTCCTCAAGAAACTAGGATTTGAACCAGCTATTCCCCTTCTGGATATCTTCCAGATGAATGAAAAACATTGTACCACAGCAATATATGTACACCCATGCTCATAGCAGCAAAGTTTGTCATAGCTATATCTTGGAAATAACCCAAATGTCCATCAAATGAGGAATGGATAAAAAAAGATGTATTTTTTAATATATAATGGAGTACTGCTCAGCCATAAAGAAGGATAAATTTGAGGCTTTTATAGGTAAATGGATGCAAATTGAGATCATATTCATAAGTGAAATAAACCAGACCCACATATGTAAAAAATGTATTGTCTTACTAATGTGAGAAACTGAACCAGTAAATAAGATTCAAAATATACAATACATATTGTGAGCCGAAAAGAAACTGTTCAAAAGAAAAGAGAAACTTGGATGAGGAAAGGGGAAAGGAAGGAAGGAAGGAAGGGAAAAGAAATACATACACCAAGATAGTTTATATCGTTATACAGCTAGTTTCCATTAATTCATTGAAAAGAAAGGTTTGAGCTGACATTGTTTGGACACTATTTCTTGCCTATAGCTTGTACTACTATGAAGGTAACAACATGAAATGTATTAATTATTGTTACTGTCCTACTGGCCTGTTTTGAAACTTTTTTTTTTTCTCTTTCTCTCTTTAAAATAAAAAAAAATACTAGCTCCCAGAGATAAGACTAGTTCCTGTGTGGGACACACTACCACCCTCCCTTCTCCCACTTTTTTGCAACAATCTTCAAGTCAGAAATTAAGATATAGATTTAAATATCTGGAGATCTACTTTTCTCTCTAAAGTGCCAAATTTGTATTATGAGAATAAAAAGTTGGTTATGTATTCTTAATTTCTACAAGAGGTCATATTGAATTGTGTTTGTGAATATGAAAATATCAGTGAATAAAAATTATGTATTATTGATGTATTTCCAAATAAGTAGAAAAAAGTTGTGTGGATACACACATGCACATACATATAACTACTAATGAAAAAAGAGTACATCCAGAGTAAATCTGATCATTTATACCCAAACAATTTAGTTATTAGAGAGATAGTTGTAGAATTATGTATGGATAAGGAGATGAAAGAACCCACATACTCAAATCAGAAAATCTCTCTGATATAAAAACAAACAAATTTCAAAATTAATGCTTTCATCTTATACTTTTAGGTGCAAAATACTTAAAATATATTCAGTTCAAAAAGCTGTGTAGAAATAAGACTAAAATAGGCAACATCAATAAAGGAATCCATAAAAATGATTTTAAAATAACCAGAGTGAGTATTCTCAGATTTCCACAAAGTTAAAGTGTAATAAACACAAAGAAATTTGACCTGTATATTCTGAAATGGAGTTCATGATTCTTTTTGTTTTTGTGTATTTTGTGTATTTTGTGTATTTTGTGTATTTTGTTTTTGTGTATTTTTGTTTTGTGTAAAAGGAGTTACAAAAATAAAGAAAGGTTTTGTGTAAAAGGAGTTACAAAAATAAAGAAAGGTTTCTACACCCTAACATTTGCATTCAGAAGTGTGACTGTTAATCATAATATGTCAACTTGACGAGATTAAGAAAGGCCCAGAGGATCAGTAAGCATGTTTCTGGGTGTGTCTTGGTAGATCATAGAGGTGTAGCTGCATACTATATATCGTCCCTTATCCCTTCCTCTGTGGTACTATTCCTCCTCTCTGCCTCTTGGCCACCATGAATGAAGCATGTTTGCTCTACCACACCTTCCACTATGATATTTCTGCCTTGGATTCAGCTAACCATGGACTAAATCCCCTGAAACCATGAGCAAATTAAAATTAAACCCCTCTTTCTTTAAATTCTGGCCATCAGGCATTGTGTCTCAGCAACAGGAAAACTAACTAATGTAAGAGCCTTCATCAAGTATCAAGAAGCTTGATTTCAGGCTTTTGGTTACTTTATATTCTTGTTCCCAATTGATATTGGGCAATTTTAAGTTGCAGACAATAAGAGATACAACCCTTTGGGAATAACCTTGAGAGATTTAGCTGATCTAGAGGATAGGAAGACCTGAGTTCTTCTTTTCCTTCATTCGTCAAACCCTTTCCATCTTCACCTACCACTTCCCCAGTGCAAAGAACTATGAGGCACATACTGCTCCACCCGTATCCTATCTATAGTTACATCTATGAATGCTACCTGACTTCCAGCCAATTCCCAGCATTCTGTACCTGAGGACTCTTTTGTTGCTTTAACCCACTTTTCCATATGCAATCTAAGCTGGAAACACTAGGGCATTCATGTTCAATACCTAAGGAGAACCCCCCAATGACTGTCAGAAGTTAGTACCCTAGTGTCCTTGTCTCATGGGTGGGATACAGGTTCCACACTGCCTCATAGAGTTCCCCAGTGAGATGAGGCCCTATTTCCTAGTTATTTGTTTGATAGCATACCCTTTATAGGTTTTTTCCCTCTCTTGTCTCATTTCTCTTTGCCCTTTCCAGCATCTCTGGAAAGCACCCACTTCCCCAAAATAAAAACTACTTTCTTGCAGACCTTGTATCCAAGTTGACTTCTGGAGGACCCTAACCAACCAAGCGTGCACACACACACACACACATACACTCCACAACCTGATCCTGGACTGAAGTGTGTCCAATCCAAAAGTCTCTGCCCTTTAATTTCTCCCAAACTATTCAAGTATATGTCTTTGGCTAAATGTTAGGTGAGTAAAAAGAATATTAAGAGGAAGAATAGGAAAAGTGCGTGAGAGAGGAAAAAACATTTTTAAAAAGGAAGACAGAGGAAGAAACGGTGATAGTTGAAGAAAAGATAGGTGAAAAAGAGAAGAAGGGAAGAGGAGGAAGAAAGTGGAGGAGGATGAGGAAGAGGAATGTGTGTAAGAATGTTTAGACTATGTTCCACAGACTCTAGCCCTTCAAGGCCAAAGATTATGGCAGAAACTGTGAGATCTTTAGGGTATATGTCAATCCAAGAGCAGGTAGGTCTCCCTGAGGCATAGGGTGACATTGCTCCTTGATTTAGAATGGACCTAGGAGCCTGAACATGGCTTGAAGGAACTGCTACAGTAAAAAAGAGAGAGCCTGGTGTCTGGTGTTTACTTTTCCAGTAACATCCTGGGCAGGTCTGTCCAAGTCAACTAACCTTTCTGGGTCTCAGTTTCTTTGTATAAGTATAGCGTACCCCTCTCCCATTCACAGAAAGTACATTCCAAGATCCCCAAGGTATTCGGAAAGCCACAAATAACTCTAAACCCCATATAAACAGTACACTCTGTTTTCCTATGCATATACACCTATGATAAAGTTTAAAAATTAGGCACATGAAGAGATTAACAATAATAACCTATGAGTTATTGTTCTATAAAATGGTACAATTACAATTAAATACTATAATAAAATGGAGAGCAGGACTACTTTTGCACATTGCAGCCATTATTAAGAAAAATAAGCATTTCTTGAATGCAAGCCCTGCAACATCGATAACTGAGATGGCTATTATGGGACCAATGGGCAGGTAGCATACACAGTGTGGGTACATAGGGCAAAGGGGTCATTCACTTCCTGGGCAGGGTGAAGCAGGACAGTGTGGGGTTTCATCATGCTCCTCAAAATAGCACACAACTTAAAACTTGTAAATAATCAATAATATTTTTGAGCAGCAGTAGATAACAGGTAGCTAAAACTCTAAAGAGTAAAACTGTAAATGTAGGATGACTTCTATAGTTTAACAAAAGTAATACATGCCTTGCTTATGTCAAAGGGAAAGAGACATCAGTGGAGATAAAAGCATGAAGAAGTTCCTTGCAAGGTGTGAACAGCAATTCAGGGCCCTCAATGCAGTAGTGTTGAGGTAAAAGAAGCAAGCATATTGAGGGGTAGGGACCAGAAAGGCCACTTCCATTTTTAGCTCTGGACTTACAGCATTTCCAAAGAAACCAAAAAATGTAAGCAACTGTGCAAACTCTTCTGATTATTATACTTTAATTAGTTCAATTGCTTAAAAAATGAAGGCCAGGACTATAGAAGCTGAACCCAGATTCAACCCAGAATCACAAGCTTCAGTCCTCTTTAGCAATCAAGTTGTGACCACTGGTATTCACAAGTGAAGGTAGCCAGGATCAAAGGCCAGTCCTTAGGTGACAAACTATGTGTCAGTCAATCTTAATTGTCAATATGACTGGATTAAGAGTTGCATGGAGAAGAGCCTGCTGGTTCTTGGGAGCTGTTCCCATCAGTGAATTGATCGTCATACTCACGGCTGAATGTGCTAGGAGGAGGCAGGCCCACCTGGAGAAGGTGGTCCCTTGGAGCGTACCTTGGGGTGTGCTTGCCTCCCTTGCTCTGCTCTCCAGCCTCCTTGAAGTGAGTAGCTTTGGCTGCACAGGCTCCTGCCTTGGGGCCTCCGAATCAAGAAATAAACCTCTGAAACTAGGAGCAAAAGCAAACCACTTCTCCTTCAAAATGCAGATGTCAGGTATTTTGTCACAACAGTGAGAAAGCTGACCGGTAGGACCTACTACTTAAAATATTCTCCAAAATAAAGCATACATCAACATAGAGGCACCCAGGACTTCCCTCAGCTGGTTTGATCAGAAACCTAAATATCCAAGCTATGGGATAGGTTGGCACCCAATGGCCCATCAGGTGGCTCTCCTTGTGGGAAAAAATGGCCTTTCAGGGAAAGACAGATCGTTTTTACATTACCCCCACTAAAGCTTGCATAGAATGTTAATGTACAAATTGCAAAGGATCCATTTGGGGAGACATCTGTGTTTATTTCAAAAAAGTGAATGGCATCACCTTCCCCACATAAACTTTTGAGGTTTTGGGCAAAAGCAAACATTCTTTCCCTGAGCATTTAACTACCTGCCACAGTTTATCAATATTTGGCATAACTGGGCTGGTCCTATCTCGCTGTATCCTGGAACCTGTTCTGAACAAGATCGGAATGTTTTCTGTTCTGACTTTCTTTGCTTTCATAGCGTGCTAGGTCCTATTTAGCAACTCTGAGCCCAGATCATTCTCCCCAAATCTTTCCCAAGAACTAAATCTGAAGTAGCCCCAGCTGTGAGGACCCCAGAGGCTTATCTGATATGGTTTGTGGCATGGTGATTCGTGACACAGATGTGGAATTGGTATTTAGTATAAGGTGAAACCTCTCATCTTGCCTCATACGTCAAAACACAATGTTAACTTTGGGAAACATTCTGGGCATGGAAATGAATGTCTAGTTGTGGTCAGCCTGGGGTACCTTTTAAAAAATAATAATAATGACAGCCATGCTACACACACACTCATGATCCCAGCTACTCAGAGGGCTGAGGCAGAGCTGAGGCAGGAGGATCCTGGGGTCAAGGCCACCCTAAACTTAGTGAGATCCCATCTCAAATTTTTTTTTTTTTAAAAAAAGACTGGGAAAACCAGATATTCTCCTTTTAGGTACCTTCACAAAAGAGTTAAAGTCAACATATTATAGTGATCCATGCATACCCAGATATAAAACAGCAAAATCCTTAGTAGCTAAATCTTGGAAGTAGTGTATATGTCCATCAACAGACAAATGGATAAAGAAAATATGGTATTAATGCACAACAGAGCACTGTTCTGCTCTAAAGAAAGAAAAACAAGTCATTTGGAAGAAAATGGGCGCACCTTGAGATTCTAATGTTAAGTGAAATAAATCCAACAAACAAGCTTAACTATTTCATGATTTCTCTTAGATGACAAACCCAAAATATAAATAAAGAGCAAAATAAAAGATAGAAAATAGAAAACAAGAAGATAGATTTTTACAAGTACAAGGGAAATCAAAAGATGAAGAGAGTGGAGAGGGAAGGAAGGGGAAGAGAATGAAAAGGGAATTGAGATGAGCTATGTACATGAGCAACTTCTCCAAGGAACTGAAACCAGTATGCACTGTGAACATGGACTAATAAGCACCAAAAATTGAAAAAATATAAAATAAAATATAAATTGAAATGGGCTAGGGATGTAGCTAGAGATAAAGTGCTTTCCTAGTATGTGTGAGGCCCTGAATTTATATCTAGTATGGGAGAGAGAGAGAGAAAGGAAGAAAAGCTGTGACCTTGATCCTGTTCAGTTGGTGGTTAGAACCAGCACAGATGGCCTTAGGGTGCCCCTATAGCCCAGGTGTCATAATGGTTGGTGCCAACTTAGACAATAAACTATATGGTCACTGTTGTAGTCAGGACTTGCAAGGGAATAGATTGAATACAGGACACATAATTCATAGTGTTATTTTACAATATTCACCCAAAAAGTCAAGTACAGAAGACTGTGGGAGATCTCTCCACACACTAAAGATGCAGAGAAGCCTTCTGAGAGCCTGAATCCCACAGCAATGTCCTGTATAAGTCCAGCTGGAGGCCTAGAGCCCATGACAATGTCTCACGCAAGTCTGTATCAAGGATCTGCACAAAGGTCAGGTAGAAGCTAGAAAGTCTGTGCCAGCAGGATGAAGGATCTGTGCCAGCAAGCTGAGGGATCTGCACTGCAGCCAGGAAGTAACACTCAAGGACCAGAGCTCACCCGAAAAGAACCACAGCCATCCTCAGCAACAGTTCCTCTGACCAAGAGAACGGCTGAGTTTGTATCAGGAAAACCAGCATGACAGCTTTCTGGAGGAGAATCAACAGCTCACTATCTTCCCCTCCAGTTCTTTTATGCTGTTGGCAACAATCCTCAGGTGGGCCATCCATACCCAGAACCACACTGATTCAGTTCAGCTGGATGTTACAAGCTGACCATTAGGTAATCCACCACAGTCACTCTAGGTATAAGTCATTCTACCAATGACTGCACTCTTTTTTAGCTATGGCAATTGATAAAATTTTTACTTCAAGCATTAAATCCTGTCTGTAGAATGGGAGAAAGGGAAAAGAGTGGCCACCTCTCCAGTTGCTGTAAAGGAGAAGCCTGATCATAAATATAAAATGCTTAGCCTCCTACATGCTGAACACTCCATATCTTTTCTTTCTTATTATTTAAAAACGTAATCTATGAGGAAATTTGTCATCTGTGGCTGAATCATCATCACCACCAAGCATCCATCCACTTTAGGATATTTTAGGTAAAACAGTAGTGACCCCAGAAGCGTCTCCACTGCAGTGTCCCACAGTGCCCATAGGGTCACTCACTGATGTGTGTGGTGTGTGCCGCTGTACCCTAGGCCAGCAGGAGCACAGAAAACCGGGAAAACTTGCCTCAGGGCCTGGGGCAAAGGACACAGTAAAAGTGGCGCTAGATATGCTCAGAGTCTGAAGAGTCAAAGCTGGGTGGGCTGGGATTCCTGCTGCCCTCCCACTCCATCTCTCACAGCTGTGAGGGCTCAGCTGGCACCTGACCCAGGGTTACAGCAGACTGGGTATCATCACAGGACTATAGAGTGCCAGTCCTGCCCTCCTACACATTCTTCACCCTCTGAAGGACTTTCCCAGCTCCACATTTGCCAATAAAGCCCCCCACTCCTCTCCAGCAATGGAAGACAAAGCCCAAATGTGATTTCAATTACAGCAATAACAAATTCATGAGGGCCCAGCCCTGGCCATCTGTCTGAGGAGTGTGTCAGTCTCTTTAATGGTCATGATGAATATCATTTCACCGACAACCTAAACAAATGTGAGCACGTTCATGGGTTTTCAGCAAAAGACAGATCAAATGGAGGGTGGGGCCATCTGAACTCCACACTCTGCAATGGCAAAATTCATCACTTTGCTTTTGCATAATTCAGTGAGATTCACCGTGTAAAAACTGAGGAGAAAACTAGGAAATAGTGTTGATTAGAATCTAGGGGGCAGATTTTTAAATTTTAAATTATTAGTCTCTTTCTAGGGATCTCATCATCTTGTGGGTTCTTTAGTATTATCCAGTGGCTGTTTTGAATGTATGTGTATGTAAATAGAATAGCTAGAAGGAATGAAAGACTTTCTTGATGCAGGAATCATGCCAAGCATTTTGTTGCATTTAATTCTCACCATTGCCTTATGAATTGCACAAGTTTATAGGTGAAGATTTGAGGCTCAGAGTGAAGATGTAATTCTTCCAAAGTCATACACCTAGGGAGACCTAGTATGAACTTAAAAACCTTTCTCATCTAACTCCAGAATCTGTACTCTACCCACTCCACCATGCTCCGTGGACATATGCAAATGGACATGCTGTGACTTATGATTTCCTGTCCTTATGAACTGTGGCCTGTGACAGATAACACCCAAAGAGGTGCTGGGGATCCTCACTGGATAATGAAGAGGTCAGCAGTATGGACCTGAAGGAAACGGACAAGTGTATAGATAAGCCACCAGGTGTCAACCAACCCATTGGGTGCCCAGGAATGAAGCAATGGGGTAGAAATGAGGAAACACACCCCTGATAGAGTTCAAATCTTTCTAATAATAACTGCTAATGCTTATTAAGCACTTAATGCATATCAAAACCAGTCTAAGCATGTTGGCATGAAATTATTAATTTAATTGTCAACATAGTCTCCTACACTCATCTTACAGATGAGAAGAGTGAGACGTATAATGTTAAGTAACTGGCCCCAAAATACACAAAGGGTAGGTAACTACCTACTCAGAAAGTCTAGTTTAGGAACACAAACTCTTCTGTATAGCTACGGTGTATATTCACATTTTTCCAGGGTGGCATAAGTATTTTGCTGGAAATTTTGTGAGCAATACGAAAGAAAGCCTCTCAAAAGAAAACAGAGATTCCAGTCTCTAAACTCTCATGGTGAAAAAGCACTGTCCTTCTCTTAATTCAGTGCATTAGCTACAACATGAGGTAAGAGCAATCTTTATAATGTGGCAGTGGCCAGATCACTGTATCTGAAATTATAAGAGCCACACTGACAGCTGCCAATATTCTTGGCAGTTCATCACATTCCCAGTCTACTTCTCTCCAGATGACATCTGGAGCTCAAGCAAATGAAGTCGAGATGTGTGGTAGCTCATCGTTACATATCAATATAACTCTTCTGAAAAACTGGGAACATTACCCGAGGCATAATAACCCTCATAAATAATCTACCAGCTTGAGGACATTAAATGTAAAGAAAGAGTGACCTCTGACCTCCCATTCTCTTTAATGGTGCTTCATTAGTCTCACAAATGGAGGCAAATTCATAACAGGGGGAGGGAGCGAATCAATTCTGCCACTTGGAAATAATTAAGACACATACATCAAACAACAGCTTTTTTAATTCTTTCTAATTAAGTGATCCATCCCAGAGGAGTGCTAAATTGGTCAGTGCAAATATAAATTACACCAAGCATGAGTGTTTTAAGATCAATGTGGAGTCTTGATGTTTTCCCTGTGCTCGTCCCAGGCTTCCCAGACATTCAACTACTGTTCTGTCCACATCACTGAGAAGCAAAAACCCTGGATTCTGCTGGCAATGAGGCATTTGGCCTCCCCCACACGTGGACAGTCTATCTGCCTACCCTCTTGAAGAAGCAGTCACAGCAAGGGGGCTGACATCACGGGCTCCTCCCTCCTCTTGGACTGCAGAATATCAGCAGATTTAATATCTGGCTTGGGATTTTTGTCCCTCCCTGAGATATCATCCTTAATGTGAGAAATTTATCAACAAGCCCACGGATAGGTTCTGCCATTGTCTAAGACCTCGGACATCCGTAGATGGAACTTTTGGCTGCCATAAGGCCAAGACTGGACCTCCTCAAAGCTTTGTCTAATTTCAAAATCAACTCTGGAGCCACATGCAACACTGACTGATCTGATGTACCATGTTTCTCTCAGGAAACTGAGGCAGAGCTGAAAGTGAAACTCAATTTATACGAGATTTTTGTTATGCAGTTTTGCTTATATGACATAAAATGAATATTATTTTACTTGAATAGGACTCAGGAAGATCCTCAAAACTGACAATGACTTGAACTTGCAAAGCTCTTCAGGGAAGTGTACAGGAGCATCCTGCATCCACAGAGAGAAGGCAGAAGAAAGAACACTGGATTAGAAGATATCCAGTTCAAATCCTTCCACTTTCTAGTTCTATACCTTTACATCCATCCAGTGGGGAGACCAACACCACTCATTTGCAGCTCAATGCTTTGACAGTGATGCCAGAGAATCATGTACACATATGCAAATATAAACAAGAAACTGATGAAATCAATTGATGAATGGCTCACACTACAGAAATCATACTTCTGAACAACGTTAAATACTGATGTGCTAAGTGGAGTCTTCCAGAATGAACTTGACAAGAATATATACATATGAGTGATTTATTAAGAAAATTCTTTAAAGAGAAACTGGTGGGGAAACAGGCAAATCAGGCAGAGAGGAAGACAAAACGTGTAAGAGTCAGGTGATAACCCAGTCTCAGCCAGATCTGAAGCACCTCAGACTCTGTCCCCTCTCAGTAGTACCCCTTATCCATCAAGTATGGGATATAAACTGCACTTAAGGGATGTAAACTCCCAGGCATTTCTTGATCCTTTCAGTACCAAGACTCTAAAAGTAGTCAACATACAAAATCAAACTACATAGAAGCTGGGAGTGAACACAGAGAGGCAGTAAAAGTGATCATCTTGGATACTTTTCCCTCATTGCTGAGACAAAATACCTGACCCCCAAAATGAAGGAAGGAAAGGTTTATTTAGCTTACAGTTTATGGAGGTTTCAGTCCATATTGGGCTAGCTCTAAGGCAGAATGGCACATGGCAGAGGGCAAATGTCTATGGTGGTGGAAAACAGCAAAAAGAACAAGAGCAAAAAGGGGGCAACAACAAGCCTCTTTTCCTCCCTTATATTGTAAGCAAGCTACCCCTATTTAAGGGGGGTGTAGCTCTCACATAATCTCCATGCCCTCCTCCTGCACAGTCTCAGGATGATACAAAGTAAGGATCCTGCCCCCTGCTCCTTCACAGAGTTAACCTTCTAAACTTGTCAAACTGACACAATGAACAACATCCTAGAGCAGGAAGGCTATGTCCTTTTCACCCCAAGATGCAGAACTGCTGAGTCACTTAGCCAAGCCTCTAGACTTCTCAAGTTGACACAATGTATCAACCATACCGTGATCCAAGGAGATCTACTCTGGCCCTGGCAAAGTCATCTACAACTGGTCTGCAGGGTGTTTTATCTCCATGGACCAATACAATACCTGATGTTTTACCTCTGCAAAGGCTTTCCTCTTACTATGCAGCATTAGATTCTCAGAACACCACTGTGTGATAGTTGGAACATGAACTATTACTACCCATTTAAAACAAGTAAGAGATATTGAGCCCAGAGGTAAAAAATGTCTTATTTCTTGTGAAACTAAATTAGCTGAAATAAGATTATCTATTATAAAGCAGGCAGGAGAGAGCTGAGTTTGCTAAAGTCTATAGGCACTGGGAACGTTGGCAATGTCTACTTTTGCAGCAGGTGATGGAGAATGCATGAGATACAAATTTATGGGAGGTGAAGAATGCATTCTAAATGAAAGACACCAGAGGATGGAGATGCAGGTGTAGAGGGTAACTACTGGGGTAGCAAAGAGAGGGGTCTGATGAGAATGGGATGTGTTAATGAGCCCAGGCAATGAACCAGCACTGTGCAGGCCTCAGAAATGCCAGCGTAGGGGCTGGGGATTTAGCTCAGTGGCACAGCACCTGCCTGGCAAGTGCAAGGTCATGTGTTTGATTCCCAGTACCAGAAAAAAAAAATGCCAGCATAGTGGGGATTTACTAAGGTATCCCTACAGAGAAAAGCACTGTGGCAGCAAATATATTGTTGAAGCTAAAGTCCAAATATAAGGGAAACTTTCAATTCTTTAAAGGGGGCAAGGTGAATTACCAGGTGCCATGTGTGAGTGGAAGAAGATCGCCTTGAAGGTAGTAGCCATGGAAGAGAATATACATGCAGCAGTGTTCATATTCTCCTAAGGCAAATACCAGTAACAGAACCCAACAGACGAACATGAAAACTGATGCAGAAGGAAGAGTTCAAGAGCAATCCAGGATTTTAACCTGAGAAACAGAAGTTCTAAATTCATAAGCTGAGTGTCAGATTTGCACTGAATAAGCCAGTAATGTTTTCATCACACTTTGTGGCTCACTTTCCTCAAACTTAAACTGACTTGTCTAAAACTGAAAATGACAGGTGTCCGAGCACCACAGGGCCAGGCCAGAATAAGAAGCAAGGGACCCTAAGACCTGGTCTGCAGGTGCCTCAACTTCCCACACGCACACCTAGGAGATTAACTCTTTCATGGCCATGGACAAAGAGAAGCCCATAGCAGCCATTACTGACATTCGTCAGCTCCCTAAGGTCAATGTCATTTCCTAGTACCACTTTCCAGAGTTTCAAAGAGAATAGGAAATGGAAAAATGTAGGTGAACCTGCTTTTTAGATTGTAATGGGAAGCAACTCCTAAAGCACTTTTAAATTAGTTAATCTTCTGTAACTATGCGTTCCACACCCTCAGATTCAACCAAATATGGATAGAAAACACTCAGAAAGTTGCATCAGTCCTGAACATGTACAGTCTTCTTTTTTTGTCATTAGTTCCTCAACAGCACAGCATGGGACTTGTTTGCATAGCATTTATATTGTATTTGGTATTGTATGCAACCTAGAGATCATTTAAAGCACACAGTAGGGTACACATAGATTATATGGAAATATTATTCCATTTTATATAAGAACTTGAGCGTAAGTGTGTTTTGGTATCCTCAAACAATCCTGTAATGAATTGCCAGTGGATATCTGGGGCTACTGTACTTATTTTAGTTTTTAGTATATTGTTTTGTATCTTCCTTTTATGGTTAGGATTTCATCTTCCTTATCCCTTCACACCATTAAATGTTCTATTAAAATTATGTTTTAGCATCCCATCAACATCCATTGGTGGGATATTTAATAGTGTAATCATCTGCTTCCTGTAGGAGAGATGTGTTAATTCCATATATTCTTAGGAATAATAGCTATAAAGAATGTTTCTTGGCAGAATTGCTTAGAAAGACGTATTTACAAACATCATCTAACTTTTACAACAATCTACTAAGGCCACTATTGCTGTTATTTCATGGAAGTGTCCCTGAGACTTGGGAAAGTTAGCTTGGCCAAGGTCATAGGGCCCTCGGACTCCCGGTTTGAAGCCATTGCTGTCACCATCCTTGGAGAAGTTACTCAAGTCTGCTCTCCAGCCTGGCCCATCATTCTCCTAGTCCCCAGGCCTCAGGGTGTACTTTTCAGCTGCTCTTCAATGCCACTGAAAGCAAGACACATTATTATATTATATTGTGCAAAGGAAAAGCAACTACCGCCAATGGAACTGTGACACAATGCTCTCCTTTCAAGCAGAGGCTACATTTAACTCTTATTAAAAAAGAACTTTTTATACATATTTAGACCTAGAAGTGACAATAGTATGAACAGAAACCAAAATGAAGCTCAAGTGTGCACTGACTGCCCAACTACATCTTACCGCTGCGTGACTGACATTTTGAGCTGCATCAAGTTGTAAGACCTAGCCCAGTTCTCCTGGTGTTCACATGCAAAACAATGTGCATCTCAGAATCAATGAAGGGTGGTGTCAACAAAACGCATTTGAGTCCTCAATACAATCTAAAGGCCTGAGAGATTTCTGAAATGGCAAACCTCTTGCACAGTGTGTCATTTTGGGGTTGCCTATGAATCACTCGTGGACTTTTCTCACAGTGCAGTCTTTCCTGGGCATATTTACTGAGCTCTTGCACTCCACAAACAAAAATAGTCATTGTTCTTACTGGGAAGACAGATTCTTCAAAGAGAAGTTGTAGTCGCAAGTTCAAACTGTTTCACAGTGATGTATAAAGCAGCTTATGATCATCTGTTCACACTATTCTGCACAGTTGTGTGTGTGGAGAACAACTGTCATTGCATTTTCTGTTTGAAATGTCCTGTTGACAGTCTCTAAGCCTACTCCAGCTGAAGAAAGTTTGAGTCAC
The DNA here is from genome assembly GCF_000276665.1 of Chinchilla lanigera. Taxonomy (NCBI): domain Eukaryota; kingdom Metazoa; phylum Chordata; class Mammalia; order Rodentia; family Chinchillidae; genus Chinchilla; species Chinchilla lanigera. Next base: position 20,774,353 of record NW_004955415.1, on the reverse strand, counting down.
TAAGAAGAGGCGTGAGCTATTCCTTCCCAGGAAAGACTCACAGAAGAGTGTGACAAGCTTAGTGTTGTTTCTTTTAAAGAAATACTCGTGACTTTTGGTCTTCAGATTCAAGTTCATCCTACCTAATCTTTTGTTGGAATATGATAATTGTTCAATTAAAAAAGACTTTCAATCCCTATCCTGTTTGAAATCAAAACCATTGAATTCTAAGATAATTGGCATTGAGCCTCATTTCTCTCTCCTTTATGAGGCACTCAGTGTCCTGTCTCAGGCTTATAGCCACCACTTTGATCCCTTTCATAGACAAAATTGAGAAGTTTCAATGGGCTTATGTGTCTCCATTCAAGTCTGTATAATTCTAAAGGAAAGAGTCACTGCACTGTAGTCCCAAGTTCAAAAGCCTTTCTGTCATTTTGAGATTAAATAAAAATAGGAATCACACATAACTGTAATTTAGCAGAGTAAATCTATACTTACACCTTCAGAGGATAGTTTTACCCAAAGTGAAAAAAAAATGTATTATTTAAGTACCATTTTATATACAACTCAGTTCTGTGTCCTAGAGGCTGATGGAAATCAAGTTACTGGATGTAGGGGATCCCCAAAAGAGAACATGGTATACGTCCCACTTGACAGTTCCAGTTGGGGACAATGAGTCTTAACAGGGACTATCCTTTAAGTACAGATGTGGCACAGTCCAAAGCATGTGTTCTTTACCTGGTGTGTGCAGGTGGTGTGTGTGGATCCTGGTAGGGAGAAGATGATACACACAGACTGAGGAGAGTTTAAGAAGGGGACTATTTATTGTGGGTAGGAAGGGTTTGGGACATCCACATGAAATAACAAGAGACTGAATATGCTTTGGCCTTTCATCCAGAGAAGGAGCAACTTGGGGCTTGGAGTGTTGAAAAACAGCTACAGAAGCAGGCTGCCTCACGAGTCTGTGGCTTGCATGACAGTGTCAGCCAGTCCCTGATTAGGGAGCAAGACAGGAGCTAGAGATTAAGTGTCTCCAGTTCTCCTCCAGCCCTCCCATTGTCCCATCTCCTCCTCATGCTGGGTATTGGGGAGGTCTGCAGGGTCAGAGCAGGCTGGATGACAGTGCCAATGGACCAAAAGGGAAGGTGTAAGACGCCATGGGATGCTAGGTTCTTCCTTCCTTATGTGTCTCTGCTGCCTCTGAACTCTGTTGATGGGCACCACTTGCTAATCCACGGCTGATCCACAGCCAGCACGAGAAGCTCATCATCATCCTGCACTGCCTCCATGACTTCCCACACGCTGTCTGGGGCCTTGAACCAGCCTGTCTTCCTGAAGGCCCTTGTAGGTCTTATTCAGATGGACTCAGTCTTTACAGCTCCATTTCATATCCTCTCACATACTAAGGTTTCAGTGGGAGCTACACTTTGCTAGGTAACTAGCTGGTCATTTAGTAAATAATCTAATTTGGGTTGAGTGTGCCTTGTCTGAAATACTTGAAACCAGAGTGCTTCAGATTTCAGAATTTTAATTTTCATTTAGGAAATCAAATGTATGGATTGCACATACATATTGAGACACCTTGGGAACAGGATCCAAGTCTAAATACAAAATTCACTTATGTTTCATGCATATCTAACACATATAATTTAAAGGGAATGTTATATGGTATTTTTGGTGCATCTGCATTCTGACTGTGACCAATTACATAAGGTCAAGTGTGGAATTTTTACTTTTCGGTGTCATGTCAGCTCTCAAAAACTTTCACATTTTGGAGCATTTCAGATTTGAATTTTCAGATTAGAGATTCTGTACCTCTCTCACTAATTAGATAAAAACACTGATCCTGGAGCTAGAAGAGTTCTCAGAAATTATGTCTGGGTCATAATATATAACATGGTAGCATCGATATTTTATAATGGGGGCAATAAAGGCTTAGCAAGACAAGGTGATACACAAGACCTACAAGTCAACCCTCTAGGGACAAAGATTTTTTAAGAAAGGCTTCCAAAAAACCCAGTATTTTTCAAGACATAGGACTCATAATTGGGTGATAATCACATAGCATTAAGAGCATCAAATCACTTGGTGAGAAAGTGACTCTTTTTTACAATCATCTCAAGAACTGATTATATAAAAAAGAAAGACTTGGTTTGGAATTAGGACACCTTAATCCCCCTTCAAACACTTGCTACACTCCCTCTTTAAGAAAGAAAACAAGCATCAAACACAGCTTTCAAGTTCAGGCAATAGCTGAAAGATTTATTTTGATCAAGTATTACTTCTCTTGATTTGAAATTGTATGTTACCTTTTATTTCATGATGAATGATAATGGTTTCTAATTTATGTTAATAACATTAAAGTTTCCTTCTTAACACATTTTTAACTTTCAGCAGTCATCAATTTAAAGAAAATATGCATAAGCAGTGATATGGCTCTTTTTTATAAGACCGTGAAAAATTATAAACATATTTAGGTGAAATAATGCAGTTTGGGAAACACTAGTTAATCCCAAACAGTTTTTATGTAAAATCCTTGAGTGCAAATCCTGAGAATACAAGTGAATATCAGTCCTATGGTTATGTTATAGTACATAGCAAAAGGGGTTTTGCAGATGGGATTAGTGTCCCCATCGGGTGACTTTGAATCAATCAAAAAGGAGATTGTGGCAGATAGGCCTCACCTCAGGAGGAGGTGCCATAGACGGGACAAGTGTCAGCAGCTAACTTTCCCACTGACCTAGCAGGAGTGAGCTGTTGTGCTGTAAGAGGGCATGTAGCAGAGAACTAAGAGAAGCATAAGCAACAGCAGGCAAGAAACACAATAGGAATCTAAGTCATGCAGCCACAAGGAAATTGGATTTGGCCAGAAATGGGTGTGCTTCAAAGAGGACTCCAAGTTTCAGGTGAGTTTGCAGTCCCAGTTGAAACCTGTATTTCAGCCTGATGAGACTTTGAGCAGAGGACTCAGCCAGGAGATATCCATGTTCCTGATCCATGAAAACTGAGTTCAGTATGTACATATATACACATATATCAAATATAGCATTACTGTATATATATGCACATATTCAAAGTGAATTTGAGAAAAATTTATAAGAGAATTGGGAAAATTAATTGGAAGAAAGCATTATGGTATTATACCACTGCAGATTCTATAGAAACTCTACTGACCCCACTATGTAGATATATAGTATTAAACAGATAACTACTGAAACAAAGTGTTCATCATTTGTGTGCCAAAGAGAAATCACAAAGTTTTCCAAGGCATATCAGGAATCTTCCAGACCAGTGCTTTCTTAAATTCACTGTGCACACAAATCCCTGAAATATCTTACAGCAACACAGACTCTCACTCAGTAGGTGTGGCCTGGGACCTGAGGTTCTGCCTGTCCACAGCCTCCCTTGTGATGCCAATACTGGCACTGTGAATGCTGGCAGGTGTGTCCCTCTTCTTCCTAAACCACAATAAACACTTTCTAACTGGCTTTGGAGAATTAGCAAGGTGATGCTATCACCTTTCTACTATCTAATACAGCCAAAGACCACCTTGTCTTCATGGGCCACTCAAGTAGTTGGAGGGGATTGGGATTTAGGCATCAAAGACTGCAGATAACCAAGACTGAATTTCACAGGCAACTTCTCTGACTGAGGGTGGGTCACCATGAGGCCGGAAATTTTGTTGAAAGGTACACCCATGATTTACACCCTAGTCTAAGCTCTACTCAAACTTCTGAGACTGTGAAATTGGGTTGAAAGTCTCCACATTTATTATACGATTCCTGGTATTTCCTGTTTCCAGTCCGGCTGGCTGTATCTTAAGTATAGCCTCTCTTGTGGTATTTTTGTATTTCCACTTACCCATCCCAGCTAGAATGATGAAAAGTAAAACAGCAGGTAAAAGATGCAAAGCTCAGAGCAAATTTTGTGAAAGATTTCATTCATTTTACTTCCAAAGAGATTGTGTTTAGTTTTCACTGCTGTGATGGATTTCCTCAATTACATAAAATTATGAACCTGGCTTTTATTCTGCTCCCTTCTCACCTTCTAATAATACATTTGACTCATAATATTGGGTTAAATTCTAAACCCAGAGGCTAGAGTTGGGAAAATTCTAGAAATTAACTGTCTGGTCCAGTTATAGTAAATCAACCACTATCATATGCACATAAGCTCATTGATTTAAAAGACATTTGGTGTAAATTGATGGTTTTATTGACTAGTGAGAAAGCTCTCAGGCTCATGCTGACTGAGGAGAAGCAGAAAGCAGCTGGAGAAGTAGCAATCTGGGTAAAACCAGGAAAAAAGGAAATTATGGTTTATGAAGAGGTTGAAGATTTAGACGACAAAAATGATAGGCTTCTCCAGCAGTCAGACAAACCTTTGAATCCACTAGCTGACTCAAGCAGGGGAGATGTACGCAGATCCAAAGAGGGAAACAGGAAAAATTTATCTTCAGAAGAGAAGCCACCCTGGATCACAGAGATTACCAAATATTTCACTGTCAAAACCTAAATTACCCACATTGCTTGTCAAAGGCCATGAAGTATTTAGCAGGACCCTGGTTTTATTAAATGTGTAGATTTTGTGGCAAAGAGAGAAAGAACCAAGGAATGAAAAGGCACTACTTTGAGAATCGTTGGCAGAGCCAGGGTAGCATTCCCTTGCTCTTGATCAACCTTGCAGAGTGACAGCCAGGAACTTAGATACCAAGGTCCAAGGTAGAGATACCTCCTGATGCTTCTTCCTGAAAGTTTTCTTCTTTGGTTCTGAGGCAACCTTGGCAATCTTCCCTAATCCACTCTGGATACTCAGGAGCTGAGCATGGGTAAGGACAGCAGATTCTTAAGGGTCCTATTGCTGAGAGATGTAGGAGGGCATGGGGCAAATTCTCCCCAAAGTCCCCACACTATACTTTGTAATAATCCCACTTCTAGTGAAGGAGCAGAAGTGAATATGTACAATCACATGTATACACAAATATGGACACTGCAAAAGAGTCACAGAGGTATGTGCAGCCCTTCAAAAATGTGTGTGTATGTGTGTGTGGGTGTGTGTACTTAGAAGTATGTGTTCACTTCTGTGAACCAATACAGCCAGGGGGTACTCAGAGGAAAAAGTCATAATACTAGGAAGGACCAAGCTTCAAGGTGCAACCTAAAGCACAGAAAATGTGGGTTGCAGTGGCTGGGCTCCCACTTAGGTGGAGGATCTGACACTTACAACCAGTGGCCCAGATTCTTGGCTATAAATTTCCCATATGACAAAAATAAAAGTTTCATTATCAATGTCAGTTCCTGAGGAGGGGCCTCCCTTCAAGTTTTTACCAGCAATGGCCTTTCTGCAGGGTGATGTGCCCTGTCTACTGGAGAGGACTTGCCCTCTGCCAGCAATGCATTAGCCAGCAAGAATCCAACCTCTGCATCCCACCCTCAACTGCTCTGCTCTGTACCTTAGGGCTGGACCAACCAAGGCACACTTCCAGATCCCCTCACCATTGGTTCCTGGTTTGGCTGGGCAGGAGTAAAGAAGCCAGGGTATTTCTCCTGTCTCTATACTGAATAGTTTTTTGGGCACAAGATGCTTCCCCTCTATGGCTCCAGGACCTGCCAGAGGAGCTTTCCTGGGATCAGATCTTCCCAAGCAACCCCTAAAGTCAGCTAACTTTACTTCTGTATTCTGTTTCCCAGCTCAGAGCATGGTAGTGGTTTCCTGCACTGTCCACCTTCCCCTGTTTTAGTTCTTCCAGTAGCCTCTCCTGTTCAGTGCCTATAGTAAACTGTATCAAACTACCTGCCTGGGCATAAGTTCATTTTCCTTGACAAACTGTAATAGAAATAACATACTTGTTTTATGACTCTCTGCTAGAGGAAAAACATCCACATGTCTAAAACTTATTTTGCCAGAACAACTTCATTGTTGTCACTGCATATGAAACACTACCTATCATGGCTGGAGTCTAGATGTCCCCCCAAAGCCTCATGCACTCATAGGTGGGGCTTTCTCAGAAATGGCTAAACCTAGAGTGTGTGATTGAGTCATGGTGCAATGCTAGGATTAAGGGTGCCAAGATAATGAATGGGTGATTACTAAATCGGTTCACTGATTAATTTGGCACCATCCTAATCCCAATAGCCTAGATATAAAAGAGGCAGAAAAAAACTGTAAAGTCCCTTGCTTGCTTTGCTAACTTCTGCCCACCATGAACTATTTCTCCTTTATGATACCCCTCTGCCATGCCAGTGTGGACTGGCCTTGGAGCCAGTAGACTATGAAACTTCCTCAAACTGTGAGCCAAAGAAACCTTTTCTCCTTAACTTGGGTGTTGAGTATTTTGTCTCAGCAATGAGAAAAGCAGCTAACACACTACCCAAGAGATGGAAAATCCTGCTAAAATATATTTGCCTCTTTTATCAAAGTTCTACCTCCTAAATCCAGACTTCAAATGAAAGATGGCATCAAGAACATTCCATAGTTTCTGAAAGCCAAAGATGACACTGGATTTCTACCACATATGTCTGAGCCTATAATTAAGCCTCCAAAAAGAAGGGACAAGAGTAGACAGACCAAAGTTGAAGGCCAATTCCTAGAACCCACATAGCTCCTACAAAGAATCCATTTCATCTACATGCGGCAATGAATCTGATCTTCAAAAGGCAATTGTGAGGGGCAACATCTCCTGACCCTTGAATCAGGCCCTGAAGGGCTGGCATGTCTCTTTATACTGCTTAGAACTTGTACAGTACACTGGATCTCAAAGAGGTTTGCAGACATTAACCAATTATCTTGTTCTTGGCTTACTGCCAGGTTACACTATCAAGATTTGACCAACTCTTTGTACTCTCTGTAGTCTGTAGGAATGTAGCTTTGTCTGTTTCAGTCAAAATTGAAGCCAAGCTGAGACCTTCAGCAGAAGGAAGCCTTGATGATTTAATATTTAATACAAACATCCTGTTCTCATAAACCGATCCTCTTTAACAGAAAAAAAAATGTCATTAGAACACAGCTGAGGAAAAAGGTTATAAACTTTGAAAAGAGCAAAATAGTTAGTGTTTGGAGCTTTTAAAGTAATTCAACAGACATACAGTTATGCAGCTGTGGTAACTTGGGGGGCAGATTTCGCATCGTCTCTTTTCATCTGCCTCTGGGTGTCGATTATTGAAGGTTTACATTTTGTTTATGCTCTCCGTGATGTGCAGATATTTGCTTTTCCTTTTGAAATTCCTCCTTCTTGCTTCCCCTCCTCCACTTTTCTGCCTTTCAGGAGCTGATGAAGAGTGAGAGAGAAATGAGTTCGAGAAAATAAAGCTGTCTGTTTAAAACAAAATCAGGCACAATGTAGGAAGCTGCAATCCAAACCTCCCCACCCTGCCCTTTTCCGAGCCTAATGCCTGACCTTCAGGGACCACCCTCCCGCAAGCCCTTCCTCTATGAGTCATGCTTCAGAACTGGCCCTCCAGGATGGAAATCAAGGCAGTTGGCTACAAATGCCAGAGTCTCACTGTGGCAAAAAAAATATCTCCACTTTTCGTCAGACTTCTGAGCATTAGACAACTGGAAAACAACCAAGACCCTCCAAATACTGTTTGCCATCTGGTCCTTATTTAAAAGCCAACCACATGGCATTTGCCCTTCTCCTTGACTGACATGTTCGTTCACAAACCAGCCCTGGTTTGCCCATCTTGCTTGTCCGTGGGACTTTTACGTAAGTATAACTTTGGCATTGAAAATATTCATAAATATACTACCAGGCAATGGAGCCATGTGATGATCCCTAGAATATAAAGGGTCAGCCCTAATAAAATTCTGCCCCAATCAAAGATAGGAAAAAGTGGAGGAGACTTGGGTTTCAAATGGCATTAGCCAGCAACATGTCGTTCTTTCACAGTGGGCACTTGGTGATTAAAGTTTCCACTGGATACTTAAGCACTGTTAATGGCTGACATTTAGTAAAGAAAACAAAACAGAGGTTTATAAGAATCCCAAAAAAATTTCCTTCCCAGATTCCCATACCTAGGATTCCATTTAACAATGTATTGAAATATATTGAAATCATATTTTCACTTAAAGGCTTGGCCCAGTGACCCGAGTTTTCAGTGATTTCTTGCTTCTTAAAGCCTTGTGTCATCTGTCATCTGTTTATTGTGTATATAGAGATAAAATATGTCTCTCATGTTACGCTACCTTATAGTATTATATAAGTGCATTATGAACACACTTTGTCTTTTGTGGTGAGCTTGGGATACACATTATCTGAGACAAGATGTGGAGATAGCTGGAAGGTTGGAGAAGTGGTCTTGAAACCAAGAGTAAGAGCACAGGAGAATGAGTCACGGACAAAGGAAAAGGTCTTACAAGGGCACAAGAGTGCTGCTCTAGACTATGAGGCCCGGTTCTAGAAGGTACAGTAATACAACTAGAAATTCCATTTGACTCAGCTATTCCCCTTCTAGGTTTCTTCCCAAAAGAGTTAAAGTCATCATATTGCAGTGATCCATGCATACCCATATTCATAGCAGCACCATTCTTAATAGCTAAATCTTAAAAGTAGCCTATACGTCCAACAGATGAATAGATAAAGAAAATGTAGCATTTACATGTAATGGAGTGCTACTCTGCTAGAAAGAAAGATAAACTTGAGTCATTTGTAGGAAAATGGATGCACCTTGAGGCTGTAATGTTATGTGAAATAAATCAAACACACAAGCTTAAATATCACATGGTTTCTCTTATGTGAGAAACCCAAATTATAAATAAGGAACAAAATAAAACATAATAGGAAATAGGAAGTTAGAGCTTTCTCAAATGAGAAGGGGATCAAGTGATGGCGGGGATTATAAAAGGAATTAAGATGTGTTAAGGTGTGTTACATGTACCAATTCCACACAAGGAATGCAAACATGTACTAGTAAAAAGTAAAAAATAATTAAGGGAGTCCCTCCTGAAACTGTCCAGTTGCAAGGCAGGAAGCTGGAAAGTGACCCACTTAACTGTCCCTCACTGATGGAACAGAGCTCCAGTGGTATAGATGCCCCAGGTCCTTCTGTCTGGGTCTTATCATACCAAGTTTCTCAGCTCAGAGACATGTGTTCTACCCAGAACAGTGCCAGACACTGGTAGGAAGTGAGATAGATGTTTCTGATACAAACAAGTTCAGAATGAATCAATCATGCATTGTGTACCCCCCAATCTCATCATTTTTCTTCTTAATTTTATGTTGTCATCCTTCTATTATATTTTTCATAGATGTGAAAAAAATATTTCATCTGTGATGGAAAAGTATTCTAATTTAGAATACAAAGCCCTTAGTTTGAGTCTTTAAACTGACATTGAGCAGGGGGCTGGGGATTTAGCTCAGCAGCACAGCACCTGCCCGGCAAGCGCAAGGTCGTGAGTTGGATTCCTGGTACCAGAAAAAAAAAAAAAAAGAAAGAAAGAAAGAAAGAAAGAAAAAAAGAAAGAAAGAAAGAAAGAAAGAAAGAAAGAAAGAGAAAGAAAGAAAGAAAGAAAGAAAAACAACAACAACAACAAAAACTGACATTGAGCAGGTGAAAGGCCTCTCTGAGTTTTGTTTCTAAACCCTACAAGATGCTTTCCACTGAGGGTCATATAAAAATAAGCATATATCTGTGTGTGACACCCGGAACCTGTGAAAGTGGGTGTGCAGGTAAGGGGTTTTCTCCCCCTCGTCCCCATAGACAGCTGCTTTCTGAAGTTCTGAGTGCTTCTCGCTGTCAGGGAATCACAGAGTACGGGGTCACTACAGAGACAGATCAGAATGCCCTGCTTGCTGGTGAACCCTGAGCCTTTTCACAACTTCTGGCATTAATGTACAACTTCCCAGAAGAGTGTATCTCACCAGTCCCCACAGGTAAGAAAATACTGTCCTCCCTTATTTCCCCAAGTAGGCCTGTTTCTATTATACTATGTCCACTGTATGAGTTACGACTAATTCTCATATAACAAACTGTTCCCAAATTTATGGCTTAAAACAATAATTAGTATTTTAGAAAGCTACAGATTGATAGGTGAGTAGAAGGAGGAGCAGACAGGTAATATGTGACAAAACAAATACACCAAAACATTATGTGGTGGATACAGTTTTTATTTAAAAATGTTGAAAGTAACCAAGCATTTACTTCACTCATGCACATATGGGTTCCTCCACTCTTGGATGGACCAGACTGATCTTGGCTGGGTTTGCTCAGGTGTCACCTTCTTGTGTGATGATTCACTGGGCACTTGGTGGGCACTGATGACCTTATCTGTGTTGGCTTTCCTCTATGCTTCATTCCCTACAGTCCAATGAGAGTTTATTCACACAATCACCACAGGAATCCTGGAAGGCAAGAGGAAATGGACAAAGCTTCTTGAGTTCTTGGCCTGGGGATGTCATAGTATCACTTTCACTAGACTGTTGGCCAAAGCAACTCATAGCGCCAGCCCAAGATTTAAGGGAAGGAAAACAAACAGGAAGGGTACAGTCCACTCTGCTGGGTTAAATCTACTCTGCATCCACTCTACTGGCTGTTAATTTTTGCTCCCATAAAGCAATGGGGCCTGGGCAGACAGACTTACAAACTCACTGAATTTTGAGTATTCACCAGCAGTCCTATGCTTGGAATTTTAAAGATCTAAGTCTTCAGACCCCAGAAGAAAGGGATGACACATTAAAATTTGTACAGCAGCTTGTCTGCACATGGTTTTTCTTTCCACTCTTTCGGTTGTCTATGGTCAACTACAGTCCGAAAATATTAAATTAGCATTTCAGAAATAATTTATAGATTTTGAATAAATTTATGATAGTATATTATTGTAATTGTTCTTATTTATAATCAGCTGTGTTTATCCTCTTACTGTGCCTAGTTTATAAATTAAATTTGCTCAGATATAGAAAAACAACATAGTTTATAGAGGCTCCAGTACTTTCCACAGTTTCAGGCATGCACTGAGGGTCTCTAAATGTGTCCCCTGCAGACAAGGAGGGGCTACTGCACATTGGCCAGGCGAAGCTGCAGGCAGGCAAAGTAATAAGTGTGCTCTAAAGCCCTAGTCAGGAAGACAAGCTCACATTTAGGCGTGGGTCCTGCTCTCCCAGCCACTCCACCATGTAATCCCATGGCCTTCCCTGAGCCCATGCGTCTCCCTGTACAACCCTTTCCTAGTGACTTTCAAAGACATCACTTCCTCATTTCCCTTTACCTGCTTGGGATTACCCTTTGTAAATGAAAAGCTAACTGGCCCAGTGCTCTCAGAACCTGTCCTCCCTCTGCCCAGCGAAGGTTTCAGGTGGTTTTCATTGAGCCAGCCATATGCCGTCTCCTGGTTCTCCTGATGTTGAGAGGAATTAGGCCGTCTTGAGCATGCAGTCTTGGATCAGAGAATAAACCTTCCCTTTGTATTGAGTCCTGCCTGAGTCCATGCCTTGGGCGAAACCTCTAACACCATTAGCATTGTCCTCACAGACAAGTAGCTCTGACAGTTGAAAACAGAGGAAGGCAAACACAACACTCAAAAAACTAGGAAGCCCAATGAGCTGTGCCCCCTTCAAAGCTGAGCCACGTGGAGGGTCTTTCAACAACCTTATGTTGCAAGTTTCAGTAAAGAGAAGCAGACAGTGAGAAATGTTTCCTAACTCGGGCCACTGAGTTATTAGTATACAAGCTGCAGACTCCAGCCTTACTTGTGAGCGACTTGCCAAACTCAAAGTCTATGGGATCCATTCGTTTTTAATTAGCCGTTTCATTACATCATTAGTACCTTCCCCACTACCGCAATGCAGAAAGGTATATTTTTGGCATTTGCTGATCACATTATTAGATTAAGGATGACAAGGAGACCTGCCTAGCATTCTTCAGAGCTGAGGAAAGGAGTCTTCGAGCTAGGAGTTGGGAGGGGTGGGAGTTAGATGTCAGGGGAAAACAAACACTTTTAGCTCAGCATGAATGAAATCAGACTCCTTGCCCTATTCTGTTTTAAATGAAAGATATTAGTATAGACTGTAACCAGACTTCCTTAGTTTATAAATAATAATAATATGGGGAAGAGCTGGGAGGTGAAATTTTTGCAATAATGACTCATTTTATGTCAAATCATAGGTCAGATGGTGCCAGAGATTCAAGTCACACCCATTGCAAGCACAAGTCAGACACATCTGTCCACTTGGTTTCTGTTTAGTCTCAGACAGCAAAGAATCTTGTGGTAACTCCCTGAGCTCTACATGCACCTTAGTTCCTTTACCTGCAAAAAATAAAGAATTTTTTAAAATATGGATCACAGCTAGCTTCCTCCTCAGATGGCTTCCAACGCTAACACGCCGGGACCCCAAGCCCACATCCTGTACTTGCTTGCTCCGTGCCAATACCCAGCCAGGCACCATTTCCAGGGCAGAATCCACCTCACTCTAAACTGTTTCACAAAAGAGAAAGGAGGAAATGGAGACCTCCATCGTGAGGGGACAGGCCAGCTGTGGGCTACTCACAGTGCAGTTCAGGGAAGGCAGAGCCTCAGACCCCACCCACTCCCACCAAATCTGAATCACCTGGGGATTTTCTTCCAATCAGAGTGAGATTTTGTGTCTGAACAAAATCTCCAGGTAATTTGTAACCATGATAAAGTTTAAAACTGCAGCACCCAAGATCATGAAGCCAGTAAATGTCAAAGCTCAGAGACAAATTCACACTGCATCCTACACCTTTTCTTCATCATGAGTTTATTTTTGCCATACAATTTCTCTGCCTTTAGCACATCCATGATTCCTCCTTTCAGAAGACCCTGGCATCTACTTAACTCTTCTTATTAGTCATGGTCAGAAAGTCAGCTACCCTCTCAGATGTCTCTGAGTGTTCTTAAAAGTAGCAGAATAATTCCCTGGGTGGCATGCATCCTGGAAGCAGTGCCCTTGGCCTTGAAAATAATAAACCAATTTTTTCAATGACTTTCAAAGATAAGACCTAAACACAAAACCTAAAAGAGATACAAAAGGTATTTTTTGCCTGTAAAAAGGTTTTGCATAATTCTTTGGTTGATGATGGGGCAGCAAGAAGCCACTGAAGGCATAGAAAGGACTTTCTACCAAGGTCGCCTAGCCTTGGCTCCTTTTTGATGCCTTGGCTTAGAAGACATCAGAGGGCACCCCCACTTCACTGTGAAGCGTGAGGATCTGGAGACCCCCAGGCAGGCCAGACCCTGTTAGTGAGGTTGCTTTGGAATCATAAACACAGGGCTCTCCCAATCTGTTTTCCAAGATGAATTGTACATAAAGCATGTGTGGGGTGGGAGATGATAGCACGCTTGAGGCTTTCAGCAATCGATGTTTACAGACGATAATGGAAACCACAAGTTTCTTCTTTAACTTGAGTCAGTGTACATTCCTTCAACCCACAAGCAAATTGGAATAGGAGGGGGACTGAAGGGGGCTCACAATAAGTCGTCATCTCACATTTTTAACAGCTTAATGAGCACCTAGAAATGCTGTATTAGCCAACAAAAATACAGTCCCCCCCCCCACCATGACCACCACTAAATTCAGCAATGACCCTATTTGGATATGGATATGGAATTTCTTGAGCATCTACTTTAAGTGACTTCCCCTATAGAAGGTAAGTGGCTGAAGTGCCTACCACAGAGTTACATATAAAAACATAGGGAAAGCTCCACAAATTCACTTGATTTTATCCCACGTTTGAGGGAGGAATAACATTATTTCTCTGAGGTTCCATTAATCCTAGGGAAAGCCTAGCCCAGGGTGCTTGGAAAAGAAGACAGAATTCTCAGCTTTTGGAGGCAGTTCTCTCAGCCAAGACTCGGGGTGCTAACAGACAGATGGAAAGAGGAGCTGGGTTCTAAAGCCACAGATGTGTGCATCTGCATGTCTCAGATCTGTGTGTGAGAGCATCGCAGTGTTTTGCATCATCTAAAATAGCAGGCTCTGTGTGATCTGGGCAACTTTGGTATTCCTGGCCCTCTTTCATGCTGTACTTTCAGAGGCCACATGCACTTTGTAGGTAAAATAATGGGAAAACACACATACGTTATATATACAGAGTTTAATGCTGTACTAAGGAAGTCATTCATTTTTCAATAACTTTGACCATTGAAAGGGCAAGAAACTGAGTTTTTTCCAGATTATGTCCTGAACCCCACATAAATCATCCTTTGTCTTTTCATTTTTCCATTTCTCCTTATAAGGAAGTGCTGGTTCCCAAGCCAACTGTAAAATTTAAATGATACCAATTGTCCTCTGGACCAATGTTTGCACCTTTCAGATCAATGGCCAATTCTACAGGCAGTGAATACAGACTCCTAGAGTCACCTACTCTCCAAAGAAGTCTGTGAGATTTTCTTGAATTTATAAAAAATAGACGTAAGTACAGTTGTGCCTTGGTACCAGAGGGAGGTTGGTTCCTAAAACCCTGAGGACAGCAAGGTGCACAGATGCTCAACTCTTTGATATGAAATTTCATATAACCTACTCAGTCCCCCCTTATATTTTTCTTTTTCTTTTTTTTTTTGTCTTGCTATGCAGTTCAGGCTAGCCTTGAGCTCACTTTGTAGCTCAGGCTGGTCTTGAACTCGCAATGATCCTCCTGCCTCAGCCTCCCAACGGCTGGTATTACATGTGTGCGCCACCATGTCTGACCTCCCTTATACTTTAAAGCACCTCTAGATTACTTATAATACCTAATGCATGTAAATGGTTGTCATACTATAGGGTCAAGGAATTATGACAAGAAAAATATCTGTATGCGTTCAATACAGATACAATTTTATTTTCAGTCTGCAGCTGGTTGGTTCAGCCCAAAGATAAAGAGCCCAGGGAAATAGAGGCCAACCCTGTAGCATTTGCAAAACAGCAGCAGGTCCACAACCTTGGGATCCCCTGGATTCTTCATATCCTTACAGATTAGCTTTAAAAACTACCTGCCACTTCTGAGCAGTGACTCCTTTAAGGATTGAATTGTAAGTGTTGGAGAATTTGTAACAATTGAGTGAAGTATTCCTGTCGTACAATCCTGTGTGAATTAAATGGAGGTCCAACTCAACAGAATCTGGAATGTTTTCGATAAATAATGATAAAGTAAGGGACTAAAAACGTAAATGTATTTTTACATGTGATGTTACTGGGTAAATTTTTCTGAATAAAGCTGGTTCATTCAACTTTTTAAAACAAGGTCATCTCTGTGCACTAAGCCGACAGTCTTGTCAGAATAGGTCACAGCGCAGCCTCCCAAGGGCTCCCTCAGGACAGCCTCACTGCTGTGAGCTCAGGTTTTACTTCCCTTTTCTTTTTCTTGAGCAAGAGCTAAAGAAGAATCCAACCACGAGCCTGTGAACGGTGGAGCTCAAAAGAAGCCGCTGTAAAGGCATACAGCATGGGGTATGGACAGCGGAACTTCCACGCTGCCCCTTTCACGCACGCATTTACTGTTCTAGCAGCTCCTTGTTGAGAGTCGCATGTGTAGAGCACAGAGCACTGGGCTGACCCAGGAGGCTGACAGACAAGGACTTCACACAGCGCCAGGGGGGACAGAGGCCATGTGCACACTCACAAGACCACAAAGAAATGAACTAATTAGAAATTAACCAAAGCTGTATTCGCAAGGAAAACACCAAACGGCTATGTAAAAAGCTAAAGATATATGGGCTGCATTTGGATAATGATTGGAAAACTGATTATAAAATACGGGTTTTAAGGCAACTGAGGAAAACTGCACACAATCTGTGCATTTGATGTTACAGAATTCATGTAGATTTTGTTGCTCGATAGTGATTTTTGTGCCGATGTTATAAAAAGGGTAAGACTAATGTCCTCTAGTTTCATTTATGTTGTTGTAAATGGCAGGACCTCTTTTTGTGAAGGCTGAATAGTATTCCATCATAAATATGTATATCTGAATTTCTTTATCTGTAGGGACTGTAATTAATACTGTATTACATTCTGGAGATTTGTTAACAGAGCAGATCCTGGATGTTCTTAACACAAAAATAAATAACTATGAGGTGACAGATGTGTTAATTTACTTGGCCATAGAAATCACTTCATAATGTGTGATTTCTATGTATATGTATATACACGTATCTATATTTAGATCATAAGCAATAAAGGTGATTTTGTTCACTGAAAATGTTTATTAGAAACACATAGTATAGCACTTACAAGTGAATTTGCTAGGATGTGCTTTCAAGCTTTCAGAAAAAGGGGAGATGGAGTGAAGATGGATAGAATATGAGCGGTAACAAGATCATGATAGTTGGAGGTGGGCGATGGCCCCAAAGGTTCACTGGATTATTTCCCATACAATCCTAAGAAGTCATGCTTCAAAGTTGACCTGATCTGGTGAGCCATTCTGAGCACTCACAAAACAATAGCCGCCCAACTCCCAGCACTTTCACCACCCAGCCTTGGGCTGAGAGCAGGATGGAGCCCCACTCAAAATCTGGTTGGATGAAAAGAATGAGAGTGCCCCCCCACATATCAAGAGGGCATGAAAGTGTTTGTTATTCATAGTAGAAAGGTAGTGAAGGTGGAGGAGCAGCACTGTCCCGTACTCTAGCACCACAATGCTCTCCCTCTGCATGACTGGGTAGGGTCGAATACTTTGCACTCCTAGGTGGAATTTCCTCCCTCTTCCTCCCACTGAGTACTCTATCTGCCTCCTGACACCTTTCCTTTCTTCTTCTGGTCTTGGAGACAAGATAAATTTTCAAGTGGGTTAGTGATAACCTTTTCTCCCTTTCCTTTCCAAATGAAATGAAATGCAACACACCATGATATAGAAAGGCATAAGGAACTTTAAACAAATGGATTCGTTATTTCTCTCCACACACTAGGGAAAGGCACAAACAAATACACACAACATTGCTCATGGGAAGCCAACGCAAGTGAGGCCTGGCTTTCGCCCATCGGTGACCTCCTCCTCCTGTAAATTAAATGCCCAGAGCCTCACAGTCTCATCTGGTCCTGATTTTCAATCGGCAGTAAACTGATACTTTTTTTTTTCACTTTCATTATAGCTTGTTTTCATCTAGTTTATATTTCCAAGTGTACTGGCTTTCAAGCCTGAACTGTCATATTAAAACACACACACACACACACACACACACACACACACACACACAGGGATTCCAAAATATAAGCTAGCTGACCCAATGGCAAAGAGGGGTCCTAGCCCTTGGCTTATGGGAACTCGCTGAGGATTTTCTTTCTCTGAGTTAATCACATTGGGAGCCGTCAAGTTGTTAGGTGGGGTAGGAAAGGAATGTGAAGGGGTCCAAACTGCCTGTGTGGAGTGATGTCCTGAGCAGGCACAGAAGAGAATGAAGGGCTCTGTAGGGACTTGTGCAAAAGGGCCTGTCTGACCTACTCTAATGAGAACAGAGTGAGCAGAAGGCTGGGCAAAGACATCACCCCCCTTATAGCAATGATCTGGACACCTGGCAGATGGTGAGGACTGGGCTCACTCTCCTGACCAGTAAGAGTGAGCGAGGCCCATGTGTCACACCCAGAAAGGAGCAGCCCAAACCCTTTCTCTGAGTAATTCTCAAAAGGATGAGTCAGCACATGGAATGAGCACACTAGAATGACTGGGAACATTCCCGGCACCCAGCTTCCCATGCACGAACAGCACACACTCCTGCAGGGTGTACACCACCCAGGGCAACGTCAGGGCTCTGCCAGCACCTCCCTCCCGTGTTCCACTGTAAATCAGCATGCATTGCTGGAGCAGGAGCCACTTTCCTCCAGCTCTTTGCGCTGGGTCAGGACCATATTTCTTCCCTCCTACAGGGGCCATGGCACTGGACAAAGGCAGGGAGGCTCTGTAAACTGAGGGTCCCAGACAGCTCGTGAGCCCAGAAGATGTCATGGTGAATTTGAGCTCATCTAATGCCACCTCCATTTCCTATAGATTCTACACAATTCAAAGATGAATTTTTTTCTTTCATATAAATGATCCAGAATCTAAATCCAAACATGTTTTTCCTCCAAGTATAACTTTTCATGTAGCAGCACGAAAAAGATAAATATTTTGATTAAATTTTTTTGGTACCAAGAATCTAACTCAGGGCCTCACACTTGCCAGGCAGGTGCTCTGCCACTGAGCTACATCCCTCAGCCCAATATTTTGAAATGTTGACTTTCACCATCTTTCCCCGAATTCTCTTCCTTCCTGTCTGATTTAAGACTCATTCTTTTTCTCTCTACTTCTTTTGCCAAGGTTCCTTCTGAGGGATGGCCCTCTCTCCCTTGTGAGAATGCATTAAATCTTTGTTTTCTGGCCTCTTCTGGGAGCTACTATTTCCTTCTGATGTCATCAGAAGTTAACACATTTCCCTTGACTGCTATCTTTTACTAAATGTCTTTGACAGTCCAAATATCCTCTCTTCCTCTGTTGCCACCACTTTCTTTACATATGTGTGCACCCAGGCACACTCA
Source organism: Chinchilla lanigera (assembly GCF_000276665.1). Lineage (NCBI taxonomy): Eukaryota > Metazoa > Chordata > Mammalia > Rodentia > Chinchillidae > Chinchilla > Chinchilla lanigera. Next base: position 20,755,938 of record NW_004955415.1, on the reverse strand, counting down.
CACACACACCTATGCCTCTCCACACCCTTTTCTGCCATCTTCACTTGCACAAGCCTTGAGGAGTATACACCACTCAGAGCTGACCTAAATATCATGTTAAGGAAATTCATCTCATCACAAAACTAGGAAGGATAAAAAGAATACCTGACAACAAGAATATGATTTCTATAAAGTACAACTGATGAAGTTTTCAGCCTTTGTTGGACATTGTGCTACAAAAGAATTATCTCAGGGTATTAACAGCAATATCTTGCCCATTTGTGGACCCAAAGAAGCTTAGCAATTATGCTATAGCCAATTATAGTAGGGGAAGCAGTCAGAATTCCTATCCCAGCAGCTAGGCTCCAGAGTCCCTGTTTTAAACACATGGTATACTAACTCCTTCCCCCTCTCAAAAGTGTAGGAGGAAATCTGATATCCTTCCTCCACAGCTCAGGATAAGATGCCTAAGCCAACAACTTGACTCAAGGACTTGTGACCTGAGAACTATCTGGAGCTCTGCCACACATGGTACCTGCTGTATCAGTCATTGGTCTCCTGCTGGGACTGTCACCTGGCTGCACTTCAGCTTGGAACTTTTAAGAATTCTGATGCCCACGCCACATTCCAGTTGAATGCCATCAGAAAGCCCAGGGTGGGAAGAGTGGGCAAGAGGGACTAAAATGGCATCAACATGGGGGACAGCTCCTGGGCACCGAACCAAATGCCTTCAGGTGGAGCTACATGCCCAGCCTTTTTTATTTTTTACTTTGAGACAGGGTCTTACTAAGTCATTAAATTGCCCAGGCTGGACTCAAACTTGTGATCTTTCTGCCTCTGCCTCCAGAGATCTGGGATTATAACTGTGAATCACTATGTCTAGCTCAGCATCATTTAACATCTCCCTTCATGATTCTGATATGCTGCCAAGGCTGAGAAATAGGAAAACAGTGAAATCTAAGACAACATTAAGAAAATCAGGAGAAATTCATTTCATAACTGGCAGAGCTACCCCAACAGCCCTGAGGTCATGGTAGTGAGTGATCAAAACAATGTTTTCTTCTATACAAACTCAGCCATGAAGAAACCTGTCTAACGTGGCAGATGGTTAGAAGTTTTCTCAATGTGGAATCTAGGAGGGCTGGGCTTGAGTTCTGTCTCACTCTGTTTGGGTTGCTATACCAAAATCTGTGTAGCTTATAAACAACAGAAATGCATTTGTTGCAGTTCCAGAGGCTGAGAAATTCAAGACGAAGGTGCTAGCAGATCCAGTGTTTGGTGAGGGCCCACTTTCCAGTTCAGAGATGGTGTCTTCTTGCTGTGCCCTCACATGGTGGAAAGAGCAAGGAAGGCACTGATCTCATTCCTCAGGGCCCTGCTCTCATGACTCACTTTCCATCAGCACCTTTCCCTGACAGCATCACACTGGTGATTAGGTTTCAACATCTGAGTTTTCAGGAGGACACACATTCAGACAATATAGCAGGTTCCACCAATCTGATATGTTCTCCCTCCATAACTTTTATTTCAATTGCAGCAAAACACATATCTGAAAGATGTGTTGAATTTGTCATTTTAACCATGTTCAAGTGCATAGCTCAGTATTATCAATTACATTCACATTGTTGTAATAAGATGAAATCTGATGCTCACTTTATTTTCTGTGGAATATCTGGTTTTTCCAGAAGGATTTATTGAAAAATACATCTTTTCTCCATTGAATTATATGCCCACTTGGACAAAAGTCAATAGGCCATGTATACAAGGCATGATCAAAATATACAGGAAATGTTTAGGTTTAAAATTTTTCTTACAGTAAAAGACACATTGCCTCTGACCCCCTCAAAATAATCACTCTCTCTTCACACATATTCCATTGTTATTGCCCCTTTCTGAAACAGTTCTGGTAATACTCTTTCATGAGTGTCTTTATGAGGCATGATCAAACATATGGTAAATATAGCTGCCAAGTGTCATCCAACAAAAAGACAGACTTGTAAAAAGAATCTTCTGATGAATCTTCAACCACCAGATCTGGCATTGTGTGATGTCTGACTCCTCCCCCAAATCAAAATGACTATATAAGGTAAATGTTTTGAATTAGTTCAGAACATCAAGGCAGCCATGATAGGGAAACTAAAGAGACCCATGAATGAGGACTTCTAGGAGAGCTTCAGAAAAGTAGCAAGAGCAGTGGGGTAAGTGTGTTTGAAGGGGAGGAGGATTTGGAGGTGATTGATTGCAGTGTAATAATCACTGTACTGTAATAATTTTTAAAATTTAAACATTCTCCATATTTTCCATAACGCCTCATATATGAGCCCATTCTGAAGTTTCTTTTTTGTTCAACTGGTTGATCTGTCTCTGTTTACATCAATAACATATTTCTAATCATTGCTGCCTTAGAGTTAGTCTTGAAGTCAGATATGGTATGTCTTCCAACTTGTCTTTTTTCAATATGCTTTACATATTTTAAAGTTTTTCTTTTCCATATAATTTCTCTATAATTTTCCACATAATTTCTAATAAAAAAAAACCCAGCCTAATAGTATATTTATTAAAACGGAATGGTTTGGGTAATATAGAAATCTTAATGTTACCACATCTTTTAAACTATAAACTTGGTATACATTAATATACCATGTACTTAGATCTTTCTTAATCTCCCAGCAATATTTTATAGATGTTGTCTGGGATGTGGTTGTTATGGCTTGTGTCTAGATGTCTCTCCAAAGCCTCATGTGGTCATAGGTGGGGCTTCTCAGAGGTAGCTGAATCTAGAGTGTATGATTACTAAATTAGTCCACTGATTAGTTTAGCATAGTTCTGGTTGTGGATAATAGGAAGCCCCACCCTCCCTGAGATGCTACGTACCCTAAGGGTGTATAGCCTGGACAGAATATAAGGGACAGAAAGAGGGCTGCTATCGTGCCTTGCTGTTTCTTCTTTACTTGTTGCCTTCTGCCTACCATGAACTGTTTCTCCTCTGTGATGCTCATCTGCCATGCCACCCTGTGTTGGAGCCAGTCATATATGAACTGACACCTCTACAAACTGTAAGCTAAATAAACTTTCCCTCCTTTAACTTTGGATGTCAGGTCTTTTTGTCTCAGCAATGAGAGAAGTAACTAAGCTAGTGATCTTTACAAAAAAACTCATCTAGGAGCTGGAGGATCCACTTGCCCACTTAAGGTTAATAGGTTAGTACTAGTGGCTGGCAGGAGGCCTCAGTTTCTCTCCACAGGAATAGCTGCCTTCTCCAGAATGAACAAACCAAGAGACTTCCATGCTTCCTCAAGATCACATGTCATGGCCTGCAGACATCTATTGGCCATGCAGGCCAGCCCTGCTTCAGTGGGAGGAAGGGCCATATGAAGACTGGAGGATATGGGGACAAGTGCCACCAGGAATTTGGATATAGGCTACCAATCAGTTATTCTTCCCATCTCAGAGCTTTATGCCTGGCTATAACATGCATGTCTTTCTAATTTGTTGATGGCAATGCAGAATGTTATTGGGTAAGCCTTGAACCTTAGCTTCATGAAGGTTTCTTAAAGTACTCAACAATAGTAAAGACTATAGTTACCCAGCTAGTCCAAAAGACTAGAACTATTTATATTAAGAGAAAAAAAAAAAGACAGATTGAAAAGTAAGAACTTTTTCCTTTCCAAAAAGCCTGCCTTAGCTTGCAGAGATGGTATCTATTGCTGATGCTCCCAAGTTACCACCAAAATCCCCTTCACCCCTCCCCAAGGGAGCCCACAAAGAGTTCCCATATGGATAGGGCCAGAATTGTCTCCCTCCACCCAAAGCTGTGTTCTGGCTGCAGGAGAATCTTCTGTTGACTTAAGCAGCAACGTGGACAACTCAGGCACAACTGTCTACAGGAGAGGGTCTGAGATGGGGAGTAAGTGTCTGAGCTGCCTTGTCCTGTAAGGTACGATTTTCAGTTCTGTTTTCCTTGACAGATGAACCAGCAGGTTGACCCATATCAACATAACGGTTTATTCACAGCCTTTTATGGACTAAGTTTTCTTGTCTTTTCCTCTCCCCCTTCCCTCGGGGTCTCTCCTGGGATCAACTCCCAAATAATCAATGTACATCCAAGTTCTTACCTGAGATCTATCTTTAACAATGACCTCAGAAATGTACTGCGTCAGGGACACATGGATTCTCTAAGCAGAAGATGTCCCTCTCCAGAGAAGGCAGAGGAAAGAGAGGCACAATGAATTCTAAATCAGGAGCCCAGTTTAGAAATACAGTACAGGAACAGTCATTAGCTCCATGGCATCTCACAGAGTTCACAAAAAATTTTTCTGGAGATTTCTCAGCCATGCATTCTAAGGCACTTGGCAAAAAGCACTCCACTCAAGGTAGCAGTCTCCTGGGAGAGTGCAGGGATGCCTGAGCCACGCCTGCTTCTTCTATGAGAAGCAAGCCACAAGCCACAGTAGAGAGGCCACAGCCCAAACACACCAGTTTGGCAATACCGACAGTTGCTTTGGAAGTGCTGTACAAATACATTTCTCTCACTTGGGAACTTCAATAGAAGATAATTATTCCTTTCTGCCTCATAATATATATTAAAAATGTTCAAATGCGGCTTTCCAGGGAATTCTGCCAAATATTTTTAGGCACCGGATCCGGCCTTACTTAATTTTATATGGCCTGCTTAGTCTATTATAAAATACCCTTTCATACAGAATAAATGTACTAAGGAGCCTAAAATATATTCCTTCATATTAAGCACCACATTTTAAGAGCCTTCATGGTTAGCGACTGTGGCCCCTCCAGGCTGTCCCTCAGTAGGCTAGCCACTGAAAAGCAAACCAAGCTATCCTGAAATACTGTGCCCTTTCTAAGTTCTTCCTACCAGCTGGAATCAAAATAAACAAGACCATCACCTTCAGAAAATGCAATATACGTGACAAGAAAGTGGCTTTCAAATAAACACTATATTTTATTACTACCAGGGCACACAATATCTCAACCAGTCCATTTCATGGCCTTTTTCTGTTTTCATGAGCACATGCCAAAAGCCAGGACCAGCACAAAGGCTCTGCGAAATGCTGCATTTGTTGGAGTGTTTGTGTTGGCTTCCTTAAAATCGGCTGATTTCCAAATCTCCTTCTCCACCCCACCTTAGTTATATTTATACTGTTGTGCAGAACAAACTCGAGCCCACATTTAAATACGAAGTGCTTTGTAGCCATTCGTGCAAATCTCTTTATCGGGGTCTCGCACATTAACGCCCTTCACAATTGACCCGCAAGCCGATTGTTTAACATAACGTTTCCACAGGGCTGCTTCCACGGAATTACAGCCTTGTTTTTACTTTTCTTAGCTTTCCTGGACAATCAAAAGGAAGTGGAACAGAGCCGGCTTGCTGAAAGCTGGAGCTGCCCCTGCGTCTCCTCCTACCTTCTGTCTCGGTTGTATTTTTCTGCTCTCCACCACCCCCATCTCTTGGTGGTATAGAAGGCTGAGCCAAACAATGTAGCTGCAGCCTCTCAATGCATGTGCCTGCTGCTTTTTGCCTCCTGGCTAAAAGTTAATATGAAGACTGACTATGATCAGCTTCACAAAGACAAGCTATGCCACCTACATTTTAGCAGAATTGAGTTTTCTGTTGACAGACAAAAGCAGTGAAGTTAATGCAAAGGGCTATGTGTGCACATGCTGAGAGGGAACAAAACTCTCTCAATGTAATGCAGACACTTAGTTCAGGAAATGTTTGCAGCACATAATAGTTACATTCCTTTTGGGGGATTGGCATATGTATAAATCATAACCTGATCATTTTTTATTTTTTGCCCTCTCTCCCCAGCCTCCTCCTTTCTCCTTTGCTTGGTCCCCTTGCCATTTCATCTTTCTTGCACTTGGAGGCTGCTTTAACTTAGAAAGTCACAGATTCCACACTGTACCCCACCTTCCCAGTTTTCTCCACTGAAGATAGAGGTTACAACCCCCACACACTGAAGTATCAAGACTTGAGATTCCCAAGACACTTTCCTTGAAAGAAAGTTCTCACCAGGCTCTATGGCTGGTGCTTAGTCTTCCTAAGCTGCAGATTTCCGTGCTGTAAGCTAGAGACTGATTTATATTTACTGTTTGTTGTAGCTACTAGAAACACTTGGTATATACATAACAGACAGTAAGAACATCTGTCTCATGGGATGGCTGTGAAGACCTGATGAGCTAACCCGTGTAAAGCTCAGAGCTCAGGGCCTGACAGGTTGTGAGTGTGCAGAAATGTCATTCATCATGATCATCATGAATTATGAATCATGGTGAGATTTAAGAGGTCGTGGGACTGACAATGGATGTCTCTATCATAGTTAATATAGTGATCAAGAGCCCAGGTTTGAGAGACAAATACACCTTCAAGTAAATTCTTGAAAGCAAGAATTTTCACACATGTGACCTTTGGTAAATGATCTAGGTTATTTAAGCCAGCAGTTCCCAACATTTTGGACACCATGGACTAGTTTCATAGAAGACAATGTTTCCACAGATGGGGACAGCTATTTTCTGGATGATTCAAGGGCCTTACATTTATTGTGCACTTTATTTCTATTATTATTACATTGTGTCCTCTATTTCTATTATTACATTAGCTTTTCATGACGAGTGGGCAATTTAGATCCTTCAGTGCACAGTTCATGCTCCTAGGAGACTCTCATGCTGCTAGTGGTCTGATAGGAGGCAGAGCTCATGCAGTTACACATGGGACAGGGAGTCAGGGACTCTTGCTTTACATCTCTATGTCCTTATCTATAAACTGGAGCTAAAATAACTCCCTCAAATAGTTGCTTTGAGAAATGTCCTTATATTTGCATTTAGCACAATATTTTACTTAATGATCCATGCTACAAATGTCAATACATGCTAAGTATTTTTAATATAACCTTCACATTTAATATATTTTATGATGAGAACTATCCAATAGGCCCAAAGACAAATGTGTGTCTATTCATCCACACACCATAAAGATACAAATTCTTTTCATAATCAGTTGGTGTAGTGCTAAGTACATTCTTTATTCCTTTCAAACCATGTCACATAAGATTTGAACAGGAGACCCAGTCAGGCAAAGAAACAACCTGTAACTAATTTTCCTATGAGAAAGTTGATACTACACTAATCAAGATACACCATCCTTACAGTGCTAACAATCAGCCCCTACATCATAGAGGTAATGCTAAATATGGTTATCTGCTCTTTGTGTCATAGTTTAGTGTAAGTCTCCAGAGAATTCTTGCTCCAGTTATTCAAGGACTTGGGAACACCTGTCAATTGGCTCTACTATCTTTTAAGGCCCTCGGGTCTTCAGCTGGATTATCTCTATCCACTAGGAAGGGAAGGTGAGGATACTGAAGAAGCATGCAAGAGATTTCAAGAACCAGTCCCAGATGTAAAATACATTACTTCTCCCTATATTCTGTTGACTAGAATCTAGTTATATTCTATGCCTTTCTTCAAGAGATGCTGAGAATTGTGGTCTTCTACAGTGCCCAGAAATTTAAGCATCACATAGCACTATTTCTTGCCTCTAGAAAGTAGGAGGAGCTCACTTTAGAGCTGTCAGCCCAATAGTTAAGGCAACATAGCTACAGATCTCAATGAAAATGCGTTACTCAGACTGAATATTTCATCCATTCCAAAGGTGACCATACACTTTGTGGACCAAATGTAGGGCAATTTTGAAAATGGAAAAGTAGTAAAGCAAGATAAAATATTTATTTTGGAATATTTGAAAGTTGAACAATATGACGAGTTTAATTTGTTTGTAGGGGAAAAAAAAGTAGCTCTGGTCAGAATTAATTTTAAAACATAAGATCTTAAAAATCAACATACGATATCTACTTTAAAATGTTCAATATATGTCTAATATTTGAATATTTTAAAACAACATAAGGAAAACAAGTTTTCTTGGTGTATATTTATCTACTTTAACCAATTTCTTCACACTGGTGTTAATATTTTCCTAAATTATATTTTTCAGCATTAGCACATTATTTTCATAAAATGGCAAGGATCCTTTTTTTTTCAAAATTACAGGATTAAAGTAGAAATTTTTTATTCTTTTAAAAAAGAAAATATCTTTACATTTGCTGTAGTACCTGCTAAACTCATAGTAAATCCTGCTAAGCTACACTAGTATCTCAGGCTACTGTAACAAAATAACACAGAGTGATTTAAACAACAAAAATTTATTTCTCACAGCTCTATAGTGTAGGACATCCAGTGCTACAATGAAGGTGATTCAGTTTTTGATGAGTGCTCACTCCCTGGCTTGTAAGCAGCCACCCACTCATCCTGTCTTCACATGGGGAAGGAGGGAGATGCAACACAAGCTTCTTGGTGTCTCTTCTTATAAAGATATTAAACCTGTTGAATCAGGGCCCAACCCTTAAGACCTAACTTAACCTTAACTGCCTCGCAAAAGTACTGTCTCCAAATACAGTGACACTGGACCAGTTAGGTCAACGGATAGTTAATTGTGTCATCAACTTGAATGGGTTAACAAGTGCCAAGCAGATCAGTGGAGCACAATTCTGAGTGCAGCTGTGGATAACTGACATATTAGGCCACAAATGAAGAATTGAAGACCCACCCCACAAATAGGCTGGTAGCCTGGATGGAATAAAAAGGGAAAGTGTAAGGAAGTTTGCCCTTTTACCTTTTGGGGAGACACTCCAGTCTTCACCAACACCTTTGAACATTCATCTCCTATTCCTTCTGGCTTCCAGCATAGGCTCTTCCACTTTCCAATGCAGCTTTCTGACCTGGACTCAGAACTGACTTCTGTGAGCCCCAGGCTGGTCCTCTCATGAACAGATACAGGACATCTATTTACACCTTGAGGGAGGCAGCTGCAAAACTCAGTTGACAGCAAAGACCATTATCAATGCTGCTATTTTTTATTAAAATAGGCAATGATCCAGCCTAAATAATGTCACAGATACTGACATTTGCCTCTTTACAGAGTACTGTTCTTAGGCAAATATTTTTACAAGCATTTCAGAAAAAAAAAAACTTCATTTTATTTGTGATATTTTTGCCAAAAAATATCTTAGAATTGTGGAATTGTGAAATTCTCCATCTTGTTTTATTCTGCTGTATAGAATACAGTTTTTCCCAGCTAAAAGTCTAGCAACAGAGTCTTCCTATAAATTAAATTGTTCCATAAATTAAAGTTTCAAAGAGAAATATTGCATGCTGTTTGAACTATCATTATTTAGGACATATAGTGGATAAAAACAAGTTCAAGTGCCTTCCTGACAGTTTTGTTGTCAGTAACTTCATATCTCTGAAAATTTCATCTTCCAAAATTTTCTTGATGCTGCATTCATTGAATATTTTGAAAGATTTTCTAAAGAATCTCAAGTGATTTTGAAAAAGATGCAACCAAATTTAGAAAAGTCATTTCCAGAAAATAGCTCATCCTTGCCAAAATGAACTTTCAAAATCTTTGCTTAAAGTCCATGAACTAGGTGAGAGGGAGAAAAAATCAAATCATTAATGGAACCACATCAACTAACCTCCTCTTTGAAGCTTTGAAAGCATCATGCCAACTGCCCCATGGGGACCCAGACACAACTGGTTAGCACAGCAATTGTCTGGCCAGGCAGAGTTTTGAGTTCTTCTCCACCACTGCATTCAGAGGAATTTAGCTTACAGTAGCTACTCCTGCCTGAAAGTACCTACCACTCATACAGAGAGAGAGAGACAGAGACAGAGACAGAGAGAGTGAGACAGACAGAGACAGAGACAGAGAGAAAGAGACAAAGACAGACAGAGACAGACAGAGATAGACAGAGACAGAGATGAAAAAACAGAGAAAGAGAAACAGAGACATCTGAAAAGAGTTAGAGAAAGAAAAATGGGTCATCTCTCTTTCTTTTCAGAATTGACCACTTGTTAAAGTGACAATTCATTTTATTCCACATACTTCTTACCTACTGTTAGGATAGACCTCGGGAGAAGGGAGAGTGCAACATGGAGATATTCCATGTCTAGATCAGGTTATTTTATTTCCTGTAACAACCATAATTCTTCACTTAATGGAAAAGTCAAGGACAGACACTGACCTAGATGAAAGACAGAACAACAGATGCAGGCAGAATGTTTCAAGCAAGCCAGCACATAGCACTTATACCATTTCCTTACTTTTGTGCCCCTTCACAATTATAAATTCCCTTAAGCTTTTCCCATAAAGATCCAGAAATGTGCTTATCATTCATATGCTCCAAATGGGATCTACTTAGCAAATAGATGAAACCTCTGGTGCTTTTGTCTCAGGTAAGACTTTGCTGACCAGTCACTGCCTTTGTCTAGAGTCTGTCATGCCCCAGTTCTGGGTGAAGTTCGGAAGACAAGCAAGCTAAAATTCACAGCGTGCTCTGGTCTAGAAGAACAGAGAGGTAACAAGGCTCTTTTGTAGCTCCAGAGGCATGAAGGCTTGAGGTACAGCAGCAGGGGTAGAGCAGGGGTACAGTGGCCCTGAGTACATGATTTCAGGCACACACTTTTAATCCCTACCTACAGCTACTTGCAGTTTGGTGTTCCAAGATGAGAAAATCTACTACCGACCTGTTCACCAAGTTTTAGTTTTAAAAACTAGGAAGTACGCTGCCTGCACATGACCACACAGCTCAGAAATGCTAGGAGGACAAATTAATGAAATATAGCTTTGTACCTGAGAAAACCCCAGTAGCATTAATTTCAAGAGCTAGTTTGGCCTGAAGAGATAAACTGAATCAAGAAAAAGAAGAAAAGCAAACATCCAATTGTGCTAAATTTTACATCTTCCATTCTAGCCCTAAAATATTTCCTCTAGTAGCTTTCAGAACAAGATTGTTGTCTGAATTTAAGACTCTTCTAACTTTTAAAGGCTGTCACCAAGAAACCGGAGATTATGCCAAGACATTCATTTACCTGTCCATTCATGCTAATGTTCATCCAACACACATTTGTGAAACTCCTTTGGAGACCAGTGGCATCTCAGAGTCCAGAAAATCACATTATTTTCTAAAACAAGAGCTTTGTTAAAGAGTGTGGGCAGCACCTAGTCAGAATAATATCCCCATCATTCAACCACTCAGGAAGGATGAAGCTGAAGTATATGATGTGGCCACCCCAATACTTCCCAGCTGAAAATGGCTCTGGAGTATCCTTGGCTTCTGAGGATGAAGACAGATCTCCTTTACGACTGATGCTTCTTATTGCTACAGTAAGAGCAAGCTAGGTTAAGCTTTAGTGTTTAGAAGTTTCCCTGCATTCTTTTCTGAATGTATGCATATTTCTCTTTCATTCCACTATCAATTGAAAGTGAAAACCAGAGAAGTTACAAAGTTATGAGATACTATATATAAAAATGTCACTGTGTCTTACTGCATCATGTACTTCTCACAACAACCTTGTAAGTATAACTAAACTCACTCTGTAGATGAGAAACTTTCCTCGGAGTTTCTGTGTTTTGCTGAGGTAATATAGCTAAGGATGGTGAGTTTCAAACCAAGAGTAACACTCAAACCAATTTCTCTTCCTTCTGATTTTCTTTCGGGAAGAAACTTCTCCCATGCTGAGTTCACTTCAAGGGGGAGTATGAAACTGACCAGTCTTTGCTAACCAAGGAGTAGACACATCCGCCAAGCAAGGATGGCTAAACCTTGTTCATCTCCACCACCACCCTGCTTCCACAACACGCTTCAAAATGCATTGTGAAGCTCTTCTTACCTGGAAGAACAGCCTATTTCCCATGCCCTGAACCCAGACTGGCCTTGGAACTTGCACTGGCCCACAGAATGAGGCAGAAGCTACCTTGCGAAAGTTCTGAATGTGGGTCTTAGGAGGCCTGGAGCACGTGTCTATCTCCCTTGGATCCTGACTCAAGTGCCTTGTGAACAATAGTGTCCATCTGATGGAAGATGACAGGATACATGGGACAGATGCGAGTCAAGCCAATGGGTGGGCCATCTTAGATCTCCAGCCCCCAACTACTAAGGTGGCTCATGGCCAAGGCATGAGGGAGCAAAGCTCAGCTGAGTCCAGCCTGAATTGTCAATCTACAAAACCATGAGCCACACAAATACTGTTGTGTTAAACCACAACATCATAGAACAATTTTTGTTTGTTTTTCCATGATAAAAATCTAACCCATAAACAAGGTTGGAAAAAAATAACTTGTAATAAATCTCCGAGCTCTTGACCATGACAAGAGCTTTAAAATTAATTTATTTTTAATCAACAAATAATTATGTGTATTTATGGACAAAATGTGATGTTTTGATGGATCCATACATTGTAGCAAGAACCAATCAGGCTAATCAACACATTCATCATCTTACCAACTTATCATTTTGATGGTGAGAATGTTAAAACGCATTATTTTAGCAATTTTAAAGTATATAATACAGCCCAGTATGGTGGCGCAAACCTGTAATCCCAACACTCAGGAGGCTGAGGCAGGAGGATCCTTGCAAGTTCAAGGCCAGCCTGAGCTACAAAGTGAGTTCAAGGCCAGCCTGAACTGCATAGTGAGACCTTGTCTCAAAAAAGACCAAAAAAAAACAAAAAAAACCCACTATATAATACATTCCTGCTAATTGTGGTCACCATACAGTGTAATAGATCACCATAAATTATTTCTCCAGTTTAACTGAAACTTGGAGCCCATGACAAGACTTTTAACTATATTTTTTACTAGTGTTTTTTATTTTATGAAAAAAATTAAAACAAAATTTGATAATGAAAATAGTAAGAGAATAACAATATACTGTGTATTTAACACACTATCATTAAAAGTAGCTACTCAGAGTGCAAGACATAGACAAAAAAAATCTTACAAAGGAGAAACAGATAACAGCACAAAACTTTCCTTTCAATGAGCTGAGAGAAACTAGTAGTTCAAATGAAACAAATTAGCATATATATTAAAATATTTTTGAAACTATGGAATATATAAGTTGGGAATTATTTAAGCTTCTCCCTATTTTCATTTATATGACTTCCATTTTGCTCTCTATTTGTGTGTCCATATATATATATTAAAGAAAGAGTTTCTCATGTAAGAAAAGCCATACTTAAACTCATGTGTCTAACTTATTTCATTTAATTTTTTTTTATATCAGGAGTCAAACTCAGAACCTTGTGCTTGCCAAGCAGGTGCTTCTGCCACTGAGCTATATCCCCAGCCCCTTTTATTTCATTTAATCTTATATTCTTAAATAGTGTCCATTTACCTACAGATGCTTCACATTTATCTTACTTTATGGCAGAGTAGTACTCCATTGTGTATAAATACTCTTGCTTTCTGGTTCTTACCCTTACTGAGTGTAGCTATCTCATATGATCTTTGGTACCATGAGCCATCTGTATCCTTAAGACAAATCTCTTTTGCTTGAGTTTTTCAGAGTTTCTGTCTAACCCTAACTTGTCTTAAAGACTTTACTCCAAATGCTGCATTTTTCTACTGAAAAATAGAGGCAAGAGAGAAATGATAGTTTTTTGCTTAGAATCATTCAGACACTAACAGTCAGAAGCCAGGACCAAAATCGAGACAACATGATACAGAGAACAGACCAGTGTCACTTTAGTAATTGCCTATAACAAGCCAGTGTTTGCAAACTGAGCAAGGCCAGTTGCTATGAAGAAGCAATCCCTAAATCTCTGGGGCTCAACACCACAATTTTTTAATTCTCTTAACTGTCACTGGATCTTTTTCTCTTGAGGAGCCTTTAGTGTGTTCATTCAAGATTCATATATTTTGTGAATTGTGAGTTTACTCTTCTCTAGGTCCTAGAAGCCCTCATCATAAAGGTGAAAAAGGGGAAAACAGATGCACAGGGGAGGATTTTAGGAGGCATGTGTGGAAGCAGCACCTATCACTTTTGTCATATTCCATTGGATAGTGCACAGGCTCAAGACTACCTTAAGCTATGATAAGGACAAAATAATCCAGCTGGCTCCCAAGAGTGAATTAAGAGCAGAAATGTGGGCAAATCTTAGCCACAAACTCTTAGCTAAATTTATGCGGAATTATTTTCATTAAGTCTTTTCTGCTTCTGAAAAAAATTTCAAAAACTGCATTGCAGAAAGTATCCAATATTAGAACACACCCATATTTTAGTTATTATGGCATAAAAGATAATGAAAATATTGTCATAGCATTAGAATACCCAGAAACTGCAATTCTTACATTCAGTGAAACTTGGTAAAGAGAAAACTCTTTCAGAGACAGGAAGCTCAGCTCAGAATACACTATTGTTCTGCCACAGTGTTCTGTACTAATTTCATTCCTTTCCCCCAAGTAAGTTTAGGACTAGGGGGCAGGGATTCTACATATACTTCTTTCTTTTCTTTGACAAATATCAACTGCAGCAGTTTATTAACTACTAGATCACTCTTAAAATGTTGGCATAACTTCAGAGTCATTCAGATACCTTTAGGGGGAAAAAAAATTCCCTAATTTTCCCCTGTCCAATGGATTTCTTTTCCTCTTCCAATTTTATAAGAAAGTCCTCAGGAAAAATAGAATTAAAACAGTATCAAATTAATGGATGAATTGAGCTTACATTTCTGTTTTCCCAAGGTGCAGATTAAAAACTGAAAAAAAAGGAAAGACTAGACAGAAAGCGGGATTCATCCATCCGCAGTCCAGGACACGCTCCAGTTACCCAATCACTACAGAGCCCTGCCAACATGCAGAGACCATGATTTGGACCAGAATTCAGCTATTTCCAATATATTCCAGTTACTTATTAATATTGAGAACTCAGACTAACCACTTAATATCCAATAGACACTTCCAAGGAAACCAACTAGAGGGCACCTTGGCATTTTCTGGGGTGTAAAAGCATGCCCCAAAACAGGCGAGATTACAAAACAAAGTCTGGAATGCATATACTCTCATTCACTGTTTTCACATTTCTCTGTTATTCCAAAATATTTGGCTACTTTTTCTTCCTCCCTCCACCCTCAGCTCTTTCTTAAGGGAGAGAAGAAACCGAAGTCTCTCTCACTAAATGAATGGTTTTCAAAATACGCTAAGCATTTGCAGATTTATTAGAAACCATTTTGGTTCCTCATTAATCTAAAGCAAATTATTATTAATTTTCAAAAGGCAGCACATCTGAGATCCTTAGGCAGTCATAAAATGTAGTCTGAGAATTAAAAATAGTTGCTGTCTTTCTGGCAATAGCAGCTAAACTCAGCCAAGAGCAGCTCCTTCCAACTGGATGAAAAATGCTTTACTCTCGCTGTGTGCTCTGCACCCTTCTGAGTGTGTTCCAAATAACCTGCACTCATTCGCATTTATTTTCCTATTGGACTCATTTATCAGAAAGATCTCTAGACACCCCATTCACACCTGTGATCCTCAAAGGGAAAAAGAATGTGCGTTGGCACTGCCAATCACTTAAACCCTGGGTATGTTTTATTACAGCACATTAGAAGTAAGGAGTTTAACTTCTCTCAAGCAGTCTTAGTGAACACAGATTGAGGTTTTGCAATGCACATACATCAGGAGCATCAGTCCTTAATTCTGCCAGATTTAGGTCCTGTCCCCTTGAACAACTTGCCCATGCTTAGCAAGTCTCAGTCTTCTTCCCTGCAAAACAGGAATGTCAAGAGCCCCTACAATAAGGATCTCTGTAAAATTTAAAAGAGGCTTTTATTTTTTTATCATAGTATTAGACACATAGAAAATTCCCGATTGACATAAGGTATTGATTTGGACCAAAACTATTAACAGATAAATATGAACAGCATTGCCCTTTGCCTGCCTGTTAATGAGAATTACACTGTGGCAGCTTAATTATTCCTCTTCCCCGGTCCTCCTAGATGGCTCTGGCCTTGCCAAACATTTGGGGCTTCTGTGTTGTAGAATCAACATAAAGAAATAGAGGAGAACACAAAGGAAAAAAGAGTTCAGGATGAGACAGTTATGGTAGCTTTAAATTAGAAGCCCTGAGAAGAGAGGTCCAGATCTGCTATGTGAGGAATGTGTCAAAACTGTTGAAAGGTAAAAGGAAATTTGAAATGATGTTCTCATAGTGTGTGCCTGTGCTCTTTATGATATTCAAGAAATGTGAGTGAAAATTTTATTATTTCCACATTTCTCCTCCAGTTTTATTGAGATATAATTGACAAAGATTTATATATTTACAATGTAGTGCTTTGGTATAAATATATATTATAAAATGATTAACATAATCAAGCTAATTAATTTATCAACACCTCATAGAGTTATCTGCTGTGTATATAGTGAGAACATTCAAGATCTACTTTCTTAGAAAATTTCATGTGTACACCAGTCACATTAACAATAGTCACCATGAGATACACTAGATCTCTAGTTTATTCAACTTTCTTAACTGAAATTTGGTACCCTTTGACCCAGCATCTCCCATTTCAGACCCCAAACTCCTAGCAGATACCTTTCCATTGTCTTTTTTTTTGTTGCTCTTTTTTTTTTTTTTTTT